>NW_027505967.1:0-134184 GCF_021521415.1 Bidens hawaiensis | reverse complement strand
AAACTTAACAGGGTTTTAACGAATATGGAGAAACAACTAATTAGGCAAGAATCTTATTGACAGTTTAACCGTTAATGGAATTAACTAATCACACGACACCGGGATCTTAAAATAATCAACTAAGGCTCATAAAAGTTCGCTAGAATTACCTCTCGGTCTCACCAACTAACCCTCAAAAATCTAAGAAGACAGAATAAATGCACCGGGATAAAGATTACTAAGGTACGCTAATGAAGCATCTCTTCTCGGACTCAACGACACAAGACCCGTTAAAAATTGGTACTAAAAATTCTAGGGATAAAGGGGTAATAATATCTAGCCCGATCTAAGACACTTATTTTCACTCAAAACTAAACGGACAAGACCAAAACTTGCTCTCGCGCAATTCTAACCTAACCGAATAAAGACGCGAGACAAACTGACTCCCTATTACCTCTCGGTCGCAAGGGAGGTGAACACATTGAATTTTAATAATTAATCTCACTCAAGATTCCTATGGTAGTACTAACCATGACAAGATCAAAAAACACCAGGTCTATGACCTAAACGTAGAACGTTAACCAACCGACACACACAATCATTCAATCAAGTAATAAGCGAAATCACAAACAATAATTATATAAAAACAATATTTTAACACATCAAAGATAGAATTAAATAAACCTTTTCAATAATAATGCGCCATGTGATCAAACAAAACCAAATAAACCGTCAAACAACGTCAATATTCATCAAAACCTACGTAGTTAGGGGTTTAGTCAATAATCATGCTAAAAAATAAAACATAACAATTCGGTTCAAACACTGAATTCATAATGATAATAAAAAAATTTCAAACGAGAAATAATGTTTTGTTTGAGTAGAGATAAAACCCTGCTTGCTCCTTCTCTTTTTGTTGTGTCGAACCTTCTGTCTTTTTCAGCTGTACCACATATGACTTTTGTCACAATACCCTCACGTCACCTCCTTTACTTCTCTTTCTTGTGTTGCCCTCTGTTCCGTCCACAAATCAGTCAATGACTAACCCACCTTTTTTTTAATTGTGAGTTGCCCCTAGTAATAATATTATTGCCGTCCACAAAAAAACTCTCTTGCCGACCTAAATCCATTTTTAATCCAAAATCTTTTCGGTTGTGGGCTTCTAGTTTCTTTTGGGCTCTTGGACATAATAACATATCTTTTTCTTGTTTTGTTTTCTTATTCTCATGTGGATGAGCCACGAGCTCTTGTAATTCGTTATGCCACTCGTTCTATTGTTACGTATGTGTCCAAGCTCTAGCACTACAAAATAAGAACTCGTTACTGTTATGCTTCATTCCAGTTCAAAACAACTCAAAAGTGTAGGGAATATTTATATAATAATATGTATATTTTAGACCATATCAACATGATTGGATTGAGTGTGTTGGGATTGTTGATAGATCTACATGACCAGCATGCGCACACATGGTGAATGTTTCTCACTATAACTTATTTTTATGTTTTAAAATTTTAGTAAATTTGATTTTTTTGAAAACACGTTTGTTTTCTATACGACAAAAAGTGGCGTAGCTCAAAAGAAATTTGCAGAACCAAAAAAAGTGGAGGTAGTTATTCTACTTGTAATGTAAAAAAAGTGGAGGTAATTATTCTACTTGTAATGTTGTTTTGTATTTTTATTACTGAAGTTCTGCTAATATTTAAAGTTTTTTTTCTGCTAATATTTAAAGTTATTTTACAAATCAGTTATTACACTTGTTAAGAAATTTGGGTTTGTGTGACTTCTTTTTACATTTTAAAAAGATTTTATAACTAAGTAACAAACTAATTAATAAATTATGATTACATGAAACATATTTTTACAATAATAATCTACAATATTTATTATATATATTACAATTGTCAAAAGGTAGTTACCTCACAAGTTAACTATTCACTTCATCCCATGCATAATAATTTGTACGTTGTGGTATGTATGTTGTATCTTAATGGGTCCCAACTCACAACTACCTTTGTATTTGTTTAATATTTAAATATACAACAGGTAATTCCAAAAAAGAGTGAAAAGCATGTATAATAACCAAATTTTTTATGTCAAAAGCATGTTTACAAAAGGCCACTGTCAGTTGCCAATACTCAAAAGGTGATATGTTTTTCTTTGCAATAACTTTAAGCAGATATGTTGTTATTTATGATTTTTATTACAATTAACGACATGCTTTAAAAAAGATCTTACAATAGTAAGATGATTAAATGGTGCTTTTTTGATTACTGGTTGTTCAATATACTACCATATATGGATGAAAACAACACTTATGGTTGAATGCCTTATGACAGTAAACGATGGAGTCCATAATATACATTGTTTTAAAAGTATAATGGTAACATGATATTCATTCCAAATCCATATGATCACCTATATATAAAACATAAAGCAACACATGGACTATGTGTTAAAAGATATTTTGATTAGGGATAAGCTCGATATCGTTCAAGAAATCCGGAAATATTTGGCACCGGAATGTTTTGCCCCTCTCACCATTTTCGTTTATTTCCGACGCCGTTGTGGTGGGGTTTCTATGGCGAAGGCCGCGATTAATGACGCCAATTCACCTTTGTGAGCAGTTATCGCCTTCGCTTGCCTCTCCGACCATTTGTTGTTGATTTTCGTCTACATTTAAATGTTACGACGATTAGGACGCTTACGTGGTCCCGGATGGTTAATCGGAATATCGGTGGTGTTGCCCATCTTAAATCTCTGCCTCCGTAAAAGCTCTGCACGGTAAGCAGCAGATATGGACTAGATTTGCTAATTAACTTATAGAAATTTCTAATTTTGGCATTCTTTTCTGTTTTGGGTCTGTACTTAAGCTTAAGATTTTCAGTTTTTTGGCTTACAAAATGTTTTATTGTTTGCAGATAGTTTGTTTGACTTTTAGTGAATGATAGATTAATTTGTTTTTTAAATGCGGCTACCACAATTGAATTTTGGGAATTTAGAAGTTAAAACTTAGAACGTTATTTTAGTTTTGATTTAGTGTTATTTCACTTATTAGTGTTGTTATTTTTCTTTTTGAATGTTGGTTATTATTTGTTACAGTCTCTCAAGGATAAAAATTAATTGAATATATAATGAATTTATAAAACAGACATGAAGTTATGTGATAGGCGTGACAGAATTAGAGGACGGCAAATGTGAATTTCTTCACTTGCAACCTATATGATAGCCGCGACAGTCTAATAATAAAATCTAAGCCAAATAGGTTGTTGAGTAATGAGTTTCACGTATTGTTTTGTATCACATGGTTATTCTTCCGTTCCTTTTGTGCTAACATGTGTATGCTTTGATGTTGGTTATCACCTGTAACCTCTATTGCAGCCCAATCAAACAAACATGTTTTTTTTCGTTTAGTTTAACAGCCCAGTCGCAATGAGCAGACTTAGTTATTTTTTCATATGTTTTATGAATCGGTCCAATTTTTGTTAGCTAACGTGCATGCGTTGTTCAGCTTTCTCATTCGATTTAACAGTTCCGCCGCAACGCGCGGGTCCTAAAACTAGTATATATACATTTTTGGGAGAATTATGCATCTTCTTTTGTGCGTTGTGCATCAAAATTTGTACTATGTAATATATTTTTATTATCTAACTTTCATTTTTTTACCTTTAATCCCTACACTTTTCACAGTTTACAAATACGTCACAAAACATTTTTTTGGTTTTAGTGGCCAACATTTTTCTACTTTCTGCCTTGGTCCCATATTCTTTTCGTCTTTTACAATTTTTTCTTTACCATTTACATCTAAATTTAATGAATTAACACGATGCAAAACATTTTTATGTCTATTTTTCCCGTTTAACGGCCCCCGTCGCAACATGTAGATGTTAAGTTGTCTTAGTTATTTTTTTTTATATATTATGTTTCGGTCTAACATTTGTGTGTTAACACGATGGAACGAGCTTGTGTGGTTCAACATGTTACGTCTACTTTTTGTTCATATGTTCAGTGTTCTTAATGGTTAACGTTAGTATTGGCCGCGTGAGAGGGTATGATGAACGAAGATGGTGGTGGTAACTTCCCGCGTTAGAGTGGAGTGGATATGTAATAAACTACACCTCCGCCGCATCGCGAGGGGTGTTGATACTAGTTTGTATATAAGAATTCAGGAGTATGTAAGTACTAAAAATATACTTTTTTCATCTTTCAACATGTTCGATTTATAAAAGCATAAATTAAATATGAAAACTTTCAACATGTTTGATGCATTTGGTTTGTTCTCCAACATTTTGTAGGTACTAAAAATACACTTTTATCATCTTTTAACATGTTTGATTTATAAAAGCATAAATTAAATAAACTTTCAACATGTTTGATGCGTTTGATTTGTTCTCCAACGTTTTAAATCTCTTTCAAAAGCGCATTGCTTTCTTTTATATTATAAGAGCATAAATTAAATATGACAATTTATATTTTGTTAACTCTATAGTCCGAAAGAAGCGAACAAAGATAGAAAGAAGGGGAAGAGACACACAGAGCAAATACGTTGAAAAAGAGAGGGTTCGAGAAGTTGAGTGAAAATGATAGACAAGCAGTAGAACAGTCTAATCGGGAGGCCTGTGAGAGAGGATCTCTTTAGGCTTGTTTAAAGATTTTAGTTTGAACGGGCTACAGTGCCCAAACCGAGTAAGTCATATGCTGCGTAAGAGTGGTTTTTGACCCCAATATTAGTTTTTACATTGCATGAAATGACATTATTGCATTTGCGTTTCTTTTTTGAATATGTTTACATTTGTAAAGTTTGTTAGGTATTCATTCAATGAAATTGGCATATAGTTGTGACATTTATGCAATGGATAATTTTTATGCCAAATTTGATCTCATCTTGGAGGATTTCACACACCTTGTGGACGAACATGTTTAAAACGTCTATGACATCCCATCACCTTGTGATGCATGTAAATTGTGGTTTTTTACCATAAAAATGGTTTAACTATGGATAACTCAAATTAGCATTTCATTTGGCCTCATTATCATCATTCTTTTCTCAGTAAATCTCATCAACATCAAAGTTATGGTAGTTTCTGAGAATGGTAAGATGTAGACAACCTTACCTCTACCATGTAGGAATAGAGATGTTGCTTCCGATAAGACCTCGGGCTCAATAGTAGTTTTGCATCAAGCCATGGACATAAGACACATAACAATCAAACCATCGACCGACTACTGTATGTACCCTTGTTATTCGGCTATTAACGTAATCACATAATGCGTAATTAACCTTCCACCACTTTTAACCTTCATTTTACAAAATTAGCACTAAATTTGGAAATTAATGTGTGGTTCATAGTTAAAAGTGAACATTTTTTAATGCCATGCTGCATTAAAATAACCTTTTTTTCTATGAAATTTTATATGCCCTGCATATCTAGCCTGCATATCTAGATGTTTTATAGAAATTTTGTACTTTGATGCTTTACAACCAACGCACAGTAGACACAGATTTTTATTTACAAGTTAATATGTTTATGTTTGATATTTTTTAAATAGAGTGTTATTATATAATTAAGATATGTAAGGCTCATGACATATGTAGTCTACATCAATGACACGGATAAGAAACTAACAAACATACTTTATAATATACCAAGAGGGAATTGATAAACTAACAAAAAATGAATAACGTGCGGTAAATTATGGTCACCGTCGCATCGCGCGGGCTCTTACTAGTATATATATATATATATATATATATATATATGGCAATCGAAAATTCAATACAATTCATCATGAAAAATCATAATAAAACACTTTATCAATTTATCAAGAAATATAGTAAATGAATATTTATAATTTTCACCATACAATGGTTCAACGGCTATTCTTTTTATAATCCATTACCATAAGCAACGGCAGTGATCTTTTCTTACCGTTCTTTTAACATGGTAATTATATCTTTAAAATTCATAATAATTGAACTTGCCATAAAAACGTAGCATTTTATCTTTTAAATAAATCGTATAGTTATAGACTAGCAAGGAATACAACAAGTGTATGACTCTCAAAATTGATAACTCGAAATATACCATACTCAAAATATTCCCACTTTTAACCCAACACGATTGGAAGTGGGGGGCGTCACCCCAATAGATCTACCAATATATTTGTGCTCTTATTAATTCGGTTTACAGTTATTTAACTAATTGTTGACTCATCCCACTTTTTACACGATTTTTAGAATAAAATATTTTTTTAGAAAATTCAATAAAATTGATAAAAGAATATGTTTTCGCCCAAAACACAATAAACACATTTTACTTAAAAACGAGGGGGTTTTTAGAGAAACTCATTGTCGAGGCTTTTTCGTCCCAAAATTCGCGTTTCCTATATTAGTACACGTTTGTTAAAAAACTTGGTTTGAGTTTTAGCTTGTAAAAATATTTTATATGTTAATCTTAGTCTAATGACCATACAAGCCCACAAGCAAATAATTTTCTAACAAGTTAATAAGTAAGTATATTTCGGGTTTCGTTAACTATTGTCTTAATAACACTTTTAATTAATAAGTAAAGTAAGTATATAAATATGATAAAATATTAAAGTTTAAGTTTCTAGAAAGTATTAAGAAAATATTTAATTATTATTTTTAACGAATTATGTCGGTTTTGTCGGTTTCGCGTTTAAAAACGAACCGATCGACTTTTTGTATAAAATATAAATATTAAATCTTTGAAAACACTTATTACATATATATTAGTTAAGTTTTAGAAGTTATTTTACAAAAAACTTGTTATCTTTCATTTTAGTTAACATTTTCTTAAAATAGCAAATTTTAAAGTTTTCGTGTCGGTTTTCGCGACACGAACTTTTTAGGACTAAGTTTTGTTATATTGTCATCTCCTAATATATTAACATATGTTATAATGAGTATTTTACAAATTTATGGGCTGTTTTAAAACAATCCCTAATTTTTGTGTCAGTTTGCGTTAAAAAGCTGATTTTTCAACCACTAAAGTTACCGACAAGTAAAATAAATCAGATAATTCCACACCAGTTATCCTATGAACTAAATTTACACATTATAACAAATAATTTAATATTATTTCTAGATTTGATCACATAATTTCATATAGCACACTTCAATTAATTTAGACTCCTAATTCATAACTTATGTTTACTAGTAATGGTAATAATCATCCTAACAAAATATAATATATCAAACATCATCATAACACCAAAAGGTCCAGATCTTTATTATTGTCATGGTCTCCATAATAAGCCAAAATTATACTTTTCAACTATATTCCTTATTCCTTTTTAGAATGTTCTAACATGCACGCCTAATCATGTGTGTTCATTTTAAATCAATTCAACAAGTATATGATCATTTCTTATCATCATCACATCATCAAATCATCTCATCATATATGCACAAGTTCAAGTGTTTCATCATTAGTTAATCAACTTATGAAGTTTCTAAGTGTTTAATCAAAAAAGTTTCCTATTATAGTAACTTTTAGTTTTTAATAATTCTTTCTAATCCAATCTTACAATCATGTTCAAGTATGATTCTTTTTATATCATTCAACTAGTTTGACAAGGTTTCATGCAACCTATTATTCTATTTAGATTTTGATTCTTCTATTATTCAAGTTACAAAGTTTCTATTTCTACAAGTAGTTGACAAATGATCCATACAATAATCCAATAGGTACTTTGATGATGTATTCTATCCTAATTCAAGTAAGTAACTTATTATCTATCAAAATCATATATGTTAAGTATTCATACAACAATCAAAGATTCAACTATGCATTCAACAAAGTTTCCTTATTTAGCAATTTAACAATTTCAACAATCATCTTCAAGGGTTGTCTTTCAAATTAATAGATTAAGAATCCTCTAACATACAACCTATCCACATTCTTAATCGGTATCAATTAATATCAATTTCCATCTTTATCAGTTCATCAAAATCATTAGTTTATCCAAGTAATCCAAAAATCCCTAAATTGCAGAATTATAAACAAGTTCTTGCTACATTCAATTTTAATACTAGAAATTCAATAAATCATGTTCATATCATTACTCTTATTGATCATTGATTAGCCAATATCCATCCTAACATCAAACTCAATCACCAAATTCATCCTTAGTTTCACCTAAATATCCAATTTCCTAACAATACTTTCAATCAATATCAACAATCCAAATATGATCTTCAAGATGAATGTATGCATGTATGGGTGGGTTCAACACTTACCATCACACATGCATGCATACACACGGCTCATACACACACACACACACATTCATCCATAATTTCCAATCTCTAAGATCAATCTCAACCCAAAAACACATAATCTAATCTATTCAATCACAGAAATCAACTCGTAACTATAACTTACTTGGGTTTTTAAAGATTTTAAGATGAAGAAATGGATGAGATGGATGTGTGTGGTGCCTCCTTTCTCTTAATCCTTCCTCATGGAAGCTAATCACCACCTTGATCTTGAATCTATGATTTGAAAATTCTCCTCACCTAATTATAGGAGACGAGTTGTAACACTATCAAATGACATATTTCCCCAACCAAAACAAACAATTACATATTTCCCTTTTCCATATCAAATTACCCATTTACCCCTATTTAAATATTTAAAATGTATCTAACAACTAATAAATAGTATTTATTCAAACTATAAAGTTATATGAATTAATAGTTATAAACATAAACCAAACTCATATTCTCCATCTTACTTAGGCGAGTTTCTGAAGAGCTTCCGGCCACTTTATTGCTGACGGAAATGCTAACCACCACTCTCTCCCTAATTCCACCATCTCCCTCCACCTAACCTCACCGACGACGCTGAAAAATGTGATTATGGTGGTGGTCTCTGGAGACAGGATCGAGCTAACCGGGAAAACGAGATGGTGGTGGACTTTGTATGGTGGTGTTGGTGGGTTGTGTGTGGTGGTTTAGCTAGTGAAAAAGAGTGCGAAATAGGAAATTTTCCTCACTGGAAGGTTTTTGTCTTGCCATAGAAGATGATACAGGTGAGGTTGCAATAAAAGAAATATCCGTTCAAAAAATGAAGAAGAAGAAAGATGCTGTAACATCCTGAATTTTCCTAGAATAATATTTAATAAATTATTTAATTATGACGTAATAGTTTACTCGGATTAATAGAGAAATAATAAAGAATTAATAAAATAATAAAGATGGAAGGTTAAGTAGGCTAATTAAATGGAATAAGTATGAACCAAAAAGAAAAGATGGGCCTTAGGTTTATGGGCTTAAGGGAGTATAAATACCCCTTAAACCCTAATCCTTTTCATTTTTATCCATCTCTACACCATATCCTCCCTACACACTCAAAACACACACACATAGACCGCTCTATCCGGCCGTGAGAAGAAGAAGAAGAAGATCCGAGACCGAACGTAGCCTAAATCTTGATAAACCTTAACCCTACAAGAAAGATACAAGATTTAAGTTTATCACCAAGCTAAACCATAACCTAAAAATGAGTAAAGGTATGTTCTTGATCCTTAAAGTTTATATTTTATGAACGATTAGCTATGAAATTAAACCCTAGAGTACATCGGGTCTAGACAAGTCATAAAGTTGCAAATTTGATGAATAAAATGGACTTAACGAAGTTATGGTTATGAACAGCTCGTTTAAAGAAACCCTAGATCTAGTTTTGAACATCTATAGCACTAAAGGTTCAAACTTGTTTTGAACATCTATGCCTTGCCATCAGTGAAGAGGAGAATATTGAACCGAAGAAAAAGAACCCAACCCCAAAAACAAATGAAGCTAACGAAGGGGATCCACGTAAGAAGGCAAGGCATGAGGAGTTCACTGTTTATGAAAAATGTGGAAAGAAGCACCCGGGAGAGTGCAGAATAGGAATAGGTGTTTGTTACATCTGAGGGAAAGCAGGACATTCCTCCTGGGAGTGCAAGGATCACCATAGGTGTCACAACTGTGGAGGGCATGGACACCTAGCAAGGGACTACAGAAAGCCAAAGGACGAGCGCAGAACAGGGAATAATGCTTAATTGAGGCTTAACAATTTCCTCCGTTTGCTTAGAAAAGACCATTTAAGAAGGCTAGCTACTAGCCATAAGTTTTGATCTATGTTTGACTTATTAACGACTCAATGCGTGTTGTTTTACATTGAAGTTTAGACTGGTGTTTATTAATAATATGAATTGACTTGGATGCATGATTACTTATGTTATGATAAAATGTCGTTTTAGACAATAGTGTTAGATAGTACGAAACAACGTCCCTTGGAAGGACGAGACGAGACTTGGTACATCGAGGGCCTCATGGACAAGGTACCTCGAATAGCTAAAACCCATGAACATCACTTAGTAACAGCAAAGTCAGGAAAAAGAAGGATAACCCAGAAAGCTAGACAATTTGGCAAGTATGTGAATATTAGAAGTGTTCCTTTTTGCAGAGAATGAGCTAGGTTTCAGTGACGAAACCTCTTTAAGGAGGGAAGAGTTGTAACATCCTAATATTTCCTAGAATAATATTTAATACATTATTTAATTATGGCGTAATAGTTTACTCGGATTAATAGAGAAATAATAAATAATTAATAAAATAATAAAGACGGAAAGTTAAGTAGGCTAATTAAATGGAATAAGTATGGACCAGAAAGGAAAGATGGTGTTGGGTCCATATTTGATGGTTTGTACTTAGTCATATGTTAATTAGTTTTGGTTTGTGTGATATATGTAAACCGAGATCCTTAAAGGATCTCGGTGGGCTTTGGGCTTTGTGTTGGGCTTGGTTGTTAGCTACCCTATATATAGAATATGTGTATAGGGTTTATGTTGGCCGTTTACTTTGTCAATGGGTAAAACGAGTATTGTAATAAAGTGCTTAAGCACCCGGCGTTAATACAACGTGTTCTTTGAAGCATTCTATTGTGTTCTTTACGAGTTCTTGTCCATCATCTTGAATCATCTCGTGTTAAGGATTCCGCACTTACATAGAGATAGTTGACATCATATTGAAAGATCTGTCTTTAGGACTTACAATTGGTATAAGAGCCTTTTGAACCATTCAAGGCTCGGTTTGATATCAACGAATTTAAGATTTTGTGTTCTTGGTATTCTTTATTCGTTTTCCGGCGAGTAACTGATTGTAGAAGAAGGACAGTGGTTGTTTTGGTTAAAGATCGCGTTATCCTTGGAAAAAATTTGAATCCCATAAAATCAGGGATTTAGTTGTTACCAAAATAAGATTGCTCAACGCGTTCTGGGTGTTCTCGGCTATGTTTAATAGTTTTCGGGCCATAAACAAGAGTTTTCTGTCAAAAATCAAGGTTTTCGGCCAAGATCTAGTGTTTTCGGCCAAGTTTGATTGTTTTCGGCTTAAGACTAATGTTCTCGATCAAGAATAAGTGTTTTCGGTGAATATTAAGCATTCTCGGTCAACTTTTGTGGTTCTCGGTCAACTTTTGTTGTTCTTGGTCAACTTCTCGGGTTCTCGGTCAATGTTCTCTGTTCTCGTTGGGCCTGATCCATCATATTTGGCCTAGTGTACTGGTTTATAGGACCTTTGGATTTAAATTAATTTTGGACTGAAATGGATCAATTAATTAGTAGTAATGGGTCATGCAATGCTTTACTTCATCAAGAACTGGACTCCATAATGGGGACCACTACTCGCGTGCCCCGTCTATTGTCTCATGAGGGTTTTAGCAAGTGGAAGTTTCTATTCGAGAAGTATGTTAAGATGAAAGATGCAAAAATATGGAGAAACATAGTTAGGGGTCCCCAAGTCATCACTTACCAACGTGAGAACTCTACTGAATTTGCTGTGAAGCCTATTGCTATGTATGATGATGATGATCTTGCTAAAGTAGAAGAGGATGAAAAGGCACTTTCAACCTTGACTATGGCACTCTCACTTGAGATTGCCCTGGGCTTTAGAGAATTGCAATATGCTAAGGAACTGTGGGAAGAACTAATTGAGGTGTATGAAGGAAATAAAGACATGAAGAGAAGTCGTCAAGATCTACTACGACAAAAATTCAATATGTTTAATCATGTTCTAGGAGAGTCGTTAGAAACTCAGCTTCAGAGGTTCATAGCTCTTGTGACTGAGATGAGATCTTCTAGCATCAATTTAACAGCTGATGAGACAAACAATAAGTTGGTGAACTCATTACCTCAAAGTTGGGACATGAATGTTGATGTCATTAAGAAGACGAAAGACCTCAACAAGCTAACCCTGTCTAAGGTTATGGCTATAATCAAAGCATGTGACATGGACGACAAACAACATGCTATAAACCATGCAAACTCCTACAGTGCAGCTGGCTACAATGTCGCTTCCAATAATGCACTCATCTCACAAGTTAGCTTCTCAATGTTCAAGACTACTCAGGGACAACAGAAATTTCAGCCTCAAGCCAACTTCTCAATGTTTAAATCCACTCAGGGTCAGGGTCAATATTATCATGTTTCACCACAACCAGCACCGGTTTTCTTTGCTAAGCCTGGTCAATCTCCTAATGTTAATGCCCAGTCTCAATCATCTTGCGTTTCTCCTAGTCAAAATTCAAGCCAAGCTCCTTCTATTTCAAAAGAAACTTAAGAAACATTGCTTTAATGGTGGGGTTCATGAACTGTTACAATGCCTTTCTTGCGGGAGATTTGGTTCAACCTGTGGTGGCTGCTGAACTTGATCAAATTCAACCTGATAATGTAGAGGAAATGGATATCTCTTAGGGCCAAGAAATTTACTAAGAGAACAAGAAGAAATAATTGGAACATGCCAAATAATCAGAAGGTGGGCTTTAACAAAGACACTCTGAGGTGTTACAACTGTCACGAGCCGGGTCATTTTACTCGTGAGTGCACCAATCCAGCCAAGGAATGAAATTTGGAAAAGGTGTTGGTTCCCGTGGGAAATGCTAGAAGAGAAGCTCGGGGTAGCTCAGGTGATGGTGAAAGGGGTTTGGTTGCTCAACAGTTCTCATGGCCTGATCAGATGGCTGCTCTCAACATAAACAATCAAACTACCAACTTTGCTCGTGTTGAAGAGTCTGAAGAAGAAAATGTTGCTGAGGAACAAGTCAATGAACTTCAATTTGCATTTATGGCATTCACCTCTCCCAGCTCGTCTGAGGTAAGTTCTTTTTTATGTTCTCAAGCTTGTATTGATAAAATAGATCTTTACAAATCTCATAACAATAAATTGCTTAGAGAAATGGTAACTGTAAAATCTGAAAATCATAAGCTTAAGAAAACTGAAAAAGGCTTATTTGGATAAAATAGAGGCACAGAAAAAGGACTTTTCCATACTAAAATCTTATTTTAGTTTGAAATGTTATCACCATCTAGATGCCAAACATAAAATTGTTGAACTAACTACTGAACTGGAAGACTCTAAGTTAGAAATATCAAATCTAACTGAAAAATTTAAAAGGGCGGAATTTGATTTTTAAAAGTTTGATGGCTCCAGTAAGGTAGTTAATTCCATGATTGAAAATCAGTTATGGTGGAAAGAGAATGAGGATGAGGGAATAGGATATAGTCAGGTACCCCCACCATATAATGACAACTACACAGGTCTTCCTCTTATCAAAGAGCGGGAAGAAAAGGTTAAAGATATTAAATATGGTAAACCTGCTAATAATGAAAGGATCGACTCAGTAGAAACTATTGCGTCCACTTCAAAAGTGAATGATTTTGATGTGTTTGCCTCATGTGCAGATAGAGTAGTCATTGAGGATTGGACTGATGAGGATAATTTGTCTCGTGTTTCAATAAATAAAGACATTATTTCTGATGTTTCTTTAAAATTACCTGTTTTGAATTATGTTATTCCGACTGTTTGTGTGGGCTATGTTTTTAAGAGCAAAGATACTTGTGTGGCTGATTCCATTAAGACTTTGAATTTTGATATTGTGATTACCGCCTAAGTTTGTTAAAGAGGGATGCTCTAATGACAAGCAAGACAGTAAGTTAAATAATGTGACAAGTGGTAAGCATCAAGTAAATCAAACTGGCCCACACAATCGGTCCAGACAATGATTTGCCCAAAATAATTTCTTTATAAAATTTCAAACTTGTTTTAACTGTGGCACTCCGGGTCATATTGCCATAAATTGTCCACATTGTCCATATGCTCCTTATTATGGATTTTATCATAGGAATATGCCTTATATGCCTCATAATACCTACAGGAAAAACTTCAGGCATAATCAGGCTAATCCATCTGACGATGATTGGAACAAAAACAAATCTGGCAGGTTTAGTCCTCATCAGACCAAGCCTAACATGTTTCGTAAGGAGAGTAGAAAAGGTTTTTCGGTCTAAAAAACGAACACGAATTCTAACTCGAAACAAGTGGAAAAGACAAAATCGGTTGTTTCTAACCCTCAAAAACCAGAGATCAAGTCATCCATTCGCACATATAACGCCAAATCATACAATGGTAGACATAAATAGTTGCCTAAATCTCCGGTAAAAGAGTCATTAAATTAAATGTTAGATGATCAAAAAGACATGTCATGGCAACCCCTGACAACCTTAGATGAATCAGGGCCACCCAATATGTCAGGTCCCTTTATATGGTCGATTCGGCTCGGATCTTAATCAATCATGTCATAACTCACACAAAATTAATCGTGTTGACAAGAGAGTTAATGACGGGTTGCTATATTTAGAAAGATAACCGTTTGTTAAAGGCGGAATCAATAACAAACATACGGTTGCAATGAATATTCAAAGATAGATGGCACACACAGGATTCACTCAAAAGATTTCCATTTATATAATGTTAATCATACAAACGGGGTAATCGATTTAGGGTTTTATAAGGAATCCTAGGATAGCCTTCACACACAAAATATTCTCAATTAATGTGTCGATCTTATCCATATCATGTGTCCATCTGCCTCTCCTTGGCGGTGTGCCCTAAATATTCTATTTATAGGCCTGCCAACCTAGGACAGCTGTCATTCATTCTAGAAACCCTATCCGATAATACATATTCAAATTACATATTCAAAAATAAAACTAAGTGTAAAACAAGTCTTCCGGGTTGGCTTTTCATTAATCTTTAGTCTCCGAGCAGTGTACTCGGCCTTCCTTCAGACTTGGTAAACATTGAAGTGTACTCGAGAATCAGTTTCCGGGTAGACTTTACTTAAAGAATATTTTACCAAGTAAAATATTCACCGAGTAGATTTCAGTCTTCTTGAATTTATCAGACTTTGCCCGATAACTCCTTACGAGCAACCCTGTTCTTCTATGGTCCTGTTCAGCTCTTTGTCATTGAATAACTTATTAGCAAAGCGTACTTGGGAATCACTGTACCTTGCTTGAGCTGAACCTTACTCGATATAACTTTAGAAATATTCTCTTAACTCATCAAGTATGCTCGGACCATATTTATTTATAAATACCTTGCCCGGTCTTCCAATTACTAGGCTTCTTGGACTTGGTTAACCAAACCTTACTCGGATGAGTAAAATACTTGGTCTTGAAGAACAACCCTGCTTGACAAAGTGAACCTTGCTCGGAGATTCCAAATCAGTGATCCTTACTCGGGAAATCACTAAAAAGCATACCTTGCTCGGATATCCACTTAAGAAGACTATTTGAAGTAAACCTTGCCCGGAAGGTAAAATCTCGTACTCGGCTAAGTAAAAGCTTGCTCGGAGTTCCAAGGTGTGCTCGGATTCAATACTTAGCAGTTTCTGAGGAGGTTGAGAAGATTCCAATCTTCCATATTCTTCGTTTAGGTTAAATCTCCTCATTTGGGTCAAACTCTTGACCCAACAATCTCCCCCTAGATTGGAACACCTCAGCTGACCCAAAACACTCTATGGTTACTTACACTTAGCAAAATACACATCAAATTAAAAGTCAAATTTCATAATCAAATTACATAAACAAAATTACATAATCAAAAGTTGTCCTTAGACACTTCAAAGCAAACCCTAAGATAAAAATTCTTCAATCCACCCAAAGGTGTTTGTTTAGGCATGGAAAGTCCAATTTTTGCTGCTCTCTCAAGAATCCCAACAACTCTGATTGCATACCACTTGTAGGCCTTTGCCTTTCCTTGGAATCAGAGAGATACAGTGCTGCAAGCACATTCAATTGCTATAGATTGAATTTTCTGAAGTCAATTTTAGAGAAGATCTTCACAATCTCTCCATTTTCCATCATAACATTCAGATGTTCAGTCCTGGAATCATAGAATATTCCACTTGGCATAATATTGTGGTTGACAGAAGGATTTTTGACTTTTACAGCAACCTTGTCAGGGAGTTTATCCATCTTCAAGTGCATCTGCATTGGTTTTTCCTGAGTAGCCACAGATATCTTCCTTTTATTTGTTTTGTTCTGTTTTGAGAGCAAGGATGTTGTCTGTTTGCAGAATTCCTCTACTTTGAACTTCCCCTTCAATGTCATCCTTGATAGATCAACCATCTTTTTGGATAATCCTTTGTTCTTACCAACCAGAGATTGAGCGGTTCCCTTCTTCATGTTCAGTTGTTGTCCCTTCATTTTCTTGAAGTTGCTCAAAATCTCTTTTCTTGTCATTGCTTTTACATGATCAAAAGGAATTCCATTTTTAACCAAAAATTTTGGTTTACCACCATACCTGCTTAAAAATTTTCGTTCCAAATCATCTCTTAATTTCAAATCTTTCACTTCATTGTCTTGAACAATCTTTTCTTCACTCAGTGTGTTTGAAATTTTATCAATAACAGCATCCAGTTTCTCTTTCACTTCTGTCTCTGGTTCTTCTTGTTTAATCAACTTGAGTAGAGATACTAGCACACCGTTTGGAATTTCTTGATCATTCAAGCATTTTTCAATCAGTTCTTGAGGCACATCCTTCTGATTAACATTCTTCACTTCATCTTTTAGCCTTTTCTCATCTTCAAGCATTTTCAGCAAGTTTTCTTGTTCTTCAAAGTCTTTATCAGACATCATTTGACTCAGAAATTCTCTGTCATGAATTTCTATCATCCTTTGTACATAGACTCTTTTGGCTTCTGATTCAGATTCATTCATTTCTGAGTCCATTGTATTTTCCTTCTGAGAATTTAAAGTCTGAAATTTATCATACTCTTGAGCAATTTCTTTCCCTTTCAATTTCTTTCTTTCCTCAAGATCTTTCTTTTCATCTTCTGTAACATTGTCAGCTTCATCATCTGAGCTGTTCTTTTCATAAATTGAGAGAAGCTTCAGCGAATTTTCCCCCTGATTCAGTACTTTCTCCCCCTGTTTTGGGGCAGCTGAGATCTTCTCAACCTCAGAGAATAAGGTTTGAACTCGTTCCAATGCTTTCTTCAGTTCTTCAGAAAGATGATGTTTGTAGGAATTGGAATCACTTGGAGTTGGATCCATTGCTGATTTTCTGTTATATCCAAGAACACACAATTATCAGTTAGTTCTCAAAATAAAATAAAAAAAATATAAATATCATTTCAATTCAAACCGTTGTCTTGAATAATATTGAAATCTGCACAAAAACACAAATGTGAGTTACACTTGAAATGTGAAGTTTGAATTTTGAATAGCATATGTGTAACGATTCCGGCAAATCCAGGTATACCCTAGCCGGTATATACTATTTACGTGTCATTTAGTATTGATTATATGAGTTATAGTACGTGTATACGAGTATATATGATTCATAGTACGAATCATGCTCGATTATATAGTGAATCGTATTGGAGTTACAATTAACCTATGAACGATTATTGAAACCCGAACGAATCGGGAATTGCATTATAGACGAAGTATATAATGTTTAGTGATGTTTTCGAAGTATTAATGCTTCGGGATAAGTGAATTATAGCACAGAAAAAGGATTTCGATTTATTAGTACGTCGGTACGATAAACGAAACCTTTCACATCAAACCAAGCAAGAGACGATCGATCAAACCGAAAAAGATGCACAAATACCAACAATACAATGTTTTAAGTCATTTAATGTCATGGGTTAAGTTTTTAAAGTTTTAAATCAGTTTTATGTAAATTTTATTTTAACCCGAAAAACAACCATTTTAGGCTCGTTTTAAGCCGAATTACGAGTTTAAACGAGAAACGAACTGAGCCAGATTATCCAAAACATTATCCGGATTACGGAAATCCGAATATGTGGCTAATATTGAAGTTGTGGGGCCCACCCCCACCCATTACCTGGGCCGATCGGCCACCCTATCCCCATTATCAATTCATTTTCTTTTTTTTACACATCAAACTCTCTCAAATCTTCAAGCCTTCAAACATTCAACCCAAAAACCCTTGATCCAAACCAAGAACACAAGGTATAACACATGTTTTAATGCTTAAATCTCGTTTCAAACTTCATGATCTTGAGAAAAGGAGGTTTCAAATGTAAAAATGGGTGAAAACCCGAGTTGAAACCGATTCTCGCATGATCAAGTGATGTATACAAGTTATACAAAGGATCTTGATCCAAGTGATGAGTTAAAAGAGTTTATAACGAATTTTTACGGTTAAATTCTTTAAAAAATGAATTTCCAAGTGAAAGACGGGTGAAAACCCGAGATGAAACCGACTCTTGCATGATCAAGAGATGTATACATGTTATACAAGGGATCTTGGTCCAAGAAATGAGTAAAAAGAGTCGAGAACGGATTTTTACGGTTAAAACCTTTGTTTTTATATCAAAACCGACACTATGAAAGAAATGGTTTGATTGTTGGTGTAACTTGCTTGGTATAGTGTTATTGTGCTTGTAAGTGTTGTATCTAGTGGCTAGCAAAGGCTAGGAACCAAGATCTTTGCGATCTAACGCTAGAAAACACAAGATAGTTCGGTTTTCGTGTGATTTAGTGATTTTGGACAGATTGTAGTGTGCTTAGAGTCGGTTCACGAAATTTCACAGAGATGATCTACACATGAAAATATGAGATCTGTGAATTTTTGGTAATTTTTGGATAAAAGATGAATATTTGGTGAATTTAATGCTCGGTTTTGGCCAAAAATGGTGAAAAATAGCTAAACTTGATGAAAAATTCTGGAAAATTTAGGATAAGCTTTTTATAACATATAAAGGTCACACACAAAATTTGAGCTCCGTTGGAGAAGTCTAAAGGGGCTTTCCGGTAAAACGAGTTCTAGGGCTTTCTAGCTCGGTTTTTGTGAAAATGACTTGAAAAATGAGTTTTGGGTTCTGGAAAAATTCCAGGGAGTTATGAGGATGGCAGGGATCATCCCGGAAAAATTTGGGATTTTTCGAAAGTCTTTTGGTATTTTTGACATATTTAGTGTTTTAATAATGTTTAAAAATAGATAAATAAATGTAAATATAAAAAAATAAATCTGGAAAATTTTTATAAAACTTCTTACTGTCAAAATAAGTTTTGTGCAAAATTTCAAGACCCGAGACTAAACGGGTAATTATTTGTGCTAAAAAGAACATAAAAACAAATTTTTAAAGCTTAAAACGTGTAAACCGGCAAAACTCGCATAAGCGAGCTGACTGGTATATAAAAACCTAAAAATTGACCATTTTCATAATACTAAGTAAATTAAATAAAAGTAAATCATCCGAAAATAATTCGGATGATTTGGGTAATTTTACCCGATTTTACTGTTTCCGGCACCTAAATGACGGAAACGGGCCCCGCGGCCAAACGGGGTGTCCAAACCGAGCTCTAATTTCATCACTTTAACTAAATTAACAGTCAAACACCATTTTTGGGTTAAGTGTGAATAAACTCATTTTTGAAACTAAAAACGGATGACCGTGGAAAACATAAAAATGATAATTTTGACCGTCCGACTCTAAGTAATGGCACAATCTGAGTCCTTAGGAGTGTCACGGGGTTAATATTGTCCCCGGATCGAGTACAATACTGGGTTAACAATGTCCCCAGATGTACCGATTAACACGGATTTAATTTATGGGAATTATATTGTAACGATTAGATATTATATTACAGATCCAGGCTTATAGCAGTTCATTGTATCACGTCCCGACTCACAGAAAGGTGAGTTTTCACGAGCCCCTTTTACTGAACTGTTTTAAATATTTTCCCGGGGCGGAAAACATGTCTTTGTTAAAATATTTAAGTACATACCGATCGTATGGAAACACTTGTATATTTATATATATATGGTTTGATGCATAGAATATATAAATTGTTTATCGTGTGGAATTGTTCTGGGGTAACATAGTTCCCAGGGGTTATTATTGTTCTGGGGTAACATAGTTCCCAGGGGTTATTATTGTTCTGGGGTAACATAGTTCCCAGGGGTTATTATTGTTCTGGGGTAACGTAGTTCCCAGAGGTTATTATTGTTCTGGGGTAACATAGTTCCCAGAGGTTATTATTGTTCTGGGGTAACGTATTTCCCAGAGGTTATTATTGTTCTGGGGTAACTTAGTTCCCAGGGGTTATTATTGTTCTGGGGTAACGTAGTTCCCAGAGGTTATTAATGTTCTGGGGTAACATAGTTCCCAGGGGTTATTATTGTTCTGGGGTAACATAGTTCCCAGAGGTTATTATTGTTCTGGGGTAACATAGTTCCCAGAAGATTAGTAGAATGCTCTGGGGTAACATAATTCCCAGCATAATTACATTGCTAATAAATGGTTAATAAAATGAACTGTCAGTGTTTATTTAATTTAGTGAAACTCACCAACTATTCGTAGTTGACCCGTTTTCTTTACATGTTTTCTAGGTATGCCCAAGTTGGAATGATTGAAATGTGCTTAATTATCTGTGCTACCTGTTGGAAGCTTGCTGCTCTATATTTTGTAATGAACATATATTAATGTCTTATCGGTAAAACCTGTGTGTAACACCTAGATAGTAACGAAACTCGTAACAATGTAATATGTTATAAATTAATGTAGTGGTATTTTCTTTATAAGCAATGCTGTTGATATCAGATGTGTCTGTTGCATCCCGTGTACGTTTCCGCTGCGGTTACGGGGTGTTACAATATGCAGGTCTTCTTTTAATGAGAGTTAAGTCAAATGTAAGGTACATATCTGTAGCTTTATCAGAAAAGAGTTATGAATAAAGGTCTGCATATTTTGCTTTTCTTCAGCATGTCAGATAAAGTGAGAGATTTTAAAAGTGTTTTGTCTTTTATCTCATAAATTTCTTATCTATTTCAAGAATGGTTTGCTTTGTGATACCAGATTTGTAGTGGAAAGAGAGAGAGGAAACAATGTTGAAAAAAAAAAAAAATTCTTAAGTCCCACTTTTATACCCTTTTGAAAATGGTTTTTAAATGCTTTTTGTCCTCTTGTGCATTACTAGCTGTCAACCAGTAACATTATCCACTTGATACATAAAAAAAAACATTTAATTTCATTTAAGTTTATAAGACCTTACACGAAAATTTATTTATCCATAAGTCTACTCGGTCTACGTCCACTAACAAACCTAACTCGGTCAAACTTTGCTCGGAAAATTTTCATTTTGAATATACAAAGTTTGCCCGAATTCTTTTATTTTCAACCTTGCTCGATCAAGTAAATTAAGTTAAAGTTAAGACATAATGAAGAAAGCTTACCCGAAATACTTGATTTCTTGAGAAATAAATCACAAGACAAATAATCAAGCACAGTTATCAAATAAACATTCTTACTAAGAATCAATTAAGATCCTCACAAAGATTTCTCAAATTCAAATTGAAACTTATCTAGCATGAACCCTAATAAGAATCATAATCAATTTTATCATACTAACAAACATATTCAAACAACGTATTCATCCAAGTATGAATCACTAAACAATTTCATCATACCAACTCACATATTCAATCAACGCATTCATTCAAGTATGCTTGTATACATAGTGTGCTCGAGCACCCTTTCAGATGTAAAGTGTTCTCGGACAACAATCTTATGCAAAGTATACCCAAATAACCTTCATATAGTACAAAGTGTGCCCGGAAAGAAATTCTGACAGACAGTGTACTCGGATAGTCAAGTTTTTGAAAATTACCAAGTATATTGAAGGAACACAAGTGTACCCGAAGTATAAAGTGTGCTCGGAAAACAAAGTTTGCCCGAAAACACTTGTAATTTCAAAGAAATCATAAACTCACATATCACAGAGCATGCTCGGAATGAAATTAAACACATAAACATTTAAGTGTGCTATAGTCTAAAATTTCATAGAGCTTTCCCGAAAATCCTAAGTTAGCACTAAGCTTGCTAGGATAAACACATTCAATCATCAGGTATGCCCTTGCTCGAGGGAACTCAACATATCAAACCATACCCGAAAAATGACAAACTTAAACAGTACATCTAAGCGTGCCCGGAAAGATTAACAAGCCTTTCCTAACAACATATTCACACAAAGCTTACTCGGTGTACTCACTTAAGTTCACAGAGTTTGCTTGGAAACACAATCAACATATAACATGCATAACTTACTCGAAACTAGCATATAACATGCATAGCTTGCTCGAAACAAGAATTTCTTGTTAAAAGACAGCTATAACAACATATAATCATCTCAAGACTTCAAGCTTACTCGGGAAAATGAGTGCAACAGTGTACTCAACCCAGAAAGTGTAAACACTTCAAAGCATGCCCGAAAATCATAAAGTTAGTCAGAAATGACTAAGTTTACTCAGAAAGTTTGAAAATTATCAAACCTTACCTGAAACAACACATTCACACATAAACAAGTCAAAAATGACTAAGCTTACTCGGAAAGGTTGAAAACTATCAAACCTTACCCGAAACAACATATTCACACATAAACAAGTCAAAAATGACTAAGCTTACTCGGAAAGGTTGAAAACTATCAAACCTTACCCGAAACAACATATTCACACATAAACAAGTCAAAAATGACTAAGCTTACTCGAAAAGGTTGAAAACTATCAAACCTTGCCCGAAACAACATATTCACACATAAACAAGTCAAAAATGACTAAGCTTACTCGGAAAGGTTGAAAACTATCAAACCTTACCCGAAACAACATATTCACACATAAACAAGTCAAAAATGACTAAGCTTACTCGGAAAGGTTGAAAACTATCAAACCTTACCCGAAACAACATATTCACACATAAACAAGTCAAAAATGACTAAGCTTACTCGGAAAGGTTGAAAACTATCAAACCTTACCCGAAACAACATATTCACGCATAAACAAGTCAAAAATGACTAAGCTTACTCGGAAAGGTTGAAAACTATCAAACCTTACCCGAAACAACATATTCACACATAAACAAGTCAAAAATGACTAAGCTTACTCGGAAAGGTTGAAAACTATCAAACCTTACCCGAAACAACATATTCACACATAATCAACTGTTTTGCACTCGGAAAGGTTATAAATCATTAACCTTACCCGGAGATACATATTCAAATAGTTTGTGCTCGAGAAGGTTATAAAGCATCAAACCTTACTCGAACTTACATATTCACACATAATCAACTGTTTTGTACTCGGAAAGGTTATAAATCATTAACCTTACCCGAAAATACATATTCAAACAGTTTATGCTTGAGAAGGTTATAAAGCATCAAACCTTACTCGAACTTACATATTCAACCTATTTTAGGCAAAATGCAACACTTTTTGACTTAAACCACTTGTCAAAGACATTTCTAGGTTGTGTATTATTTCAGAACATAGTTTAAGAGCAAATGGTGCATTTAGAGATCAAATTTCATTTATAATTCATTTCAAAACAATATCTTTGATAAACTGAAAAGATCTCAGGAATGGGATCATATTGACTAAGTAGCTATCTCATTACATCACTTTCAGCATTATTATGACAACTTAGATAGGTTAACAGCAGGTATAAACTTAGCATGATTTTCATCTCTTTGGTGATATGATTAAAGTTAAATTTGAGCATAATTCAATAATGGTCAACACTGTGCTATGATGCCTCATATCTCTTCTCAAAGCTTATTTGGCTTTCCCCAGATCACCCCAATTTGACTCCAACCTCCTGTATTTGTTCAAAAATAGTTTTTGTATGACAGAACTTATTGTATTTTTGTATTTTTAGATTCAAACATATATAGAGGTTGAACGTTAGACTTACAGTTAGCAACATGCCTTTCATTCAAGATGAGACAGATTTTGCCAACATCTTTGTAGTTCTTGTTATAACTCTCTTGTTTGATAAAATATTTAAAACACTTATCAACTTTTGGTTGATTTATTCATTCTTCCCCTTGTTTTTGATATTTTCTCAAATTTTCTTAAAGCATGTTCTTTGTCATATTTAAAGATGTTTCATTTTGGTTGACCAAATAACAACAGGCTTGTGTATGACTGGGTAATCACTTTTCTGCCATATCATTCGGAGAGATCTATCTTGAGACATGCAAAACAACTATGCATCTCCACATAAAGATTAGCATATTCATTATGTTTATATCACCTTAGATTTTACATCATCATGGGAAAGCAACCATACATGTCAATGACTATACTAAGGTCTTTTTAGCCTATTAATTCCATATGATCAACTAAGTAGTCATTGTACTATCATTTCCCATAAAAATACAGTTTAATATTCAATCACCCCAATATTTCTTCATTATCAGGTTAATGGCTATCCTGTTTGACCAAAAATGGTCAACAGGACCAAACATACATATGAGTATATGTCCTATCAAAGTCAGAGTTATTGACATAGTTTTAAGTGAAGGAAGAAGAAACAAGTCATAATTGCCCCAAATGCATTCAGTTTTCAGGTTAATGGCTATCCTTTGAATCTATAAAGATTCAAGGACCAACATACACAAGTATATATCCTTCCAACTGGGCAAATGACATAATTTTCAGCAAAAACAACTACCTGAGACTTTTCTTTAAAAATCCTTCTTTTAAGCTTCTTAAAAGCTTGAACTAAATAATCTTATCATATCTCTACACCATTAATCAACTTGCTCATGTTTTGATCAAAATATAGTATTTATGTAAAATTCATTATAAATTCATTGAATCACTTAATTTTGACATAAAACACATTTTGACACAAACAGTTGCATCACACACTCAAATCTTAATCATTCTTAACGTCATCAAGAAAAACAGACTGTACTAACATTCAATGTCTATCCTATCTTGACATCATCAGAAGATCAGATTAAGAACATATTCAAGTAACCATAGACATGTGATTACTCATGACATCATATAAGCATTCAATTTCACCTAAACAGATCAAACTACATATCATAACATCAGATCGGTTAACATGATAGTCAAGAATTATCATCAATTTCAAACAAATTGCACAGATAGTTACTTAAGCACCTATCAATTAACTTCAAGCTTGTGACATAATCAAAACATATTCAATCAACATTCAGTTGAAACATATTCAATATGTGTAATCTCTAATAAAATAATCAGTTATCACAGAGAGACACACATAGAAACAGTTAAGTCACATAACATTTAACATACTCAGTAACATATTCAGCAAGTGTAACCTCTTCTAAAATATTCAAGTAGCACATAGAGGTACCCAACCAAGTACACATCCTTAATCAGATTTCATCAGAGTTGATCATTCCCAGGGATTTCAAAAGAAAGTTGAACCTGGTTCTATCAAGTGGTTTGGTGAATAAGTCAGCCAAATTATCACTTGTATCAACTCTTTGCATTTCAATCTGTTGGACTCGTTCTGCCCAAGAGACATATTAAATTGATGTGGCTAGTACGTTATGATCCAAGTCGGGTCATACCCAATAACAAGCTAGACAAACACCGATAATATTCGTTCATATATGATGTGATCATAGCAAATGAATATTAACACTTGAGTTATTTGGAAAGGGGTTTCTAAATAAAATGTACTTGTGTAATAAACAAATCATATGGATGATTTATGTTTTATGAAAGAACATTACATAGTGTCATTTAAGTTGGTTAAATAACAATATGTGAATAATAATAACCAAGCATGTCTCTTAACATATAATAGGTTTTATAAGTTATAAGTTATAAACTTATAAAAGTATATATGTATGGATATATATATATATATACATATATATATATATATATGTTTAAAGTTTTATAAAAGAAAAAGATAATAACTCTTTCAAATGTAATATTATTATATGTTTGAGTGGAGACATGCAAGGTGAGTGGAGACATGCAATGGTTATTATTGGTGGAGAGAAAGATGCCTTTAAATAAAACCAAGTCTTTCTCTTTCATTCTTTCATAACACACATAATTTCCAAGTAAACTTTTCTCTCTTCCTCTCTTGGTTATTTTCATCCAACAAAAGAAAAGAAGAAGAAAATTTCAAGTGCAAATCCTAGCTAGAAGTGGTGTGTTGTTGAAGCTTGGGGTATGCTAGCTTGAGGAGCTTCCATATTCAAGTTCTTACCTTTCAATCATCATCTCTTTCACCCGGTTTTGTCATATTGAAAGGTAGTAGTAACATGCATGGACTTATAGTGACATGCATGTATTTGATAGTGTGTAATTCGTATTTGGATCCGGGTTTGGGTTTTGCATGTTTAAAATTGGTTTTATACATATCATATTAACAAGATTTAAAACTTTTATATCCGCTGCATTTTTTGGTAAAATAGGGATTTTATCACTTTGATAATCTTGTTAAAACCCAACAATGGCATCAAGAGCCGCTTATACGAATGCATGCTTCATTAGACCCAAAATTTTTCGGGTTTATGGTGGGTTTCACCATTTGGCCGAAACTTTTTGGGGTTTTGGTTACCCCATGGTTCTTCAAGGTTATACTTTACATGCATGTAGTAATCTTGAAAAACCAAGTCATTTGGATGATTGTTTAGTTTGTTTGGACAAAACCCGAAACTTTCGGTTTTCTTAAGCTTTGGCCGAAAGTTTTGAGGCAAAAAGGGGAACCATTTTGGTCTTGTATTATTGCATATTTGGATGTGTAATAGATGTTCATAACCTAGCCATGGCCTTGTGTTTGGTTGAATGATTGTGTTGGTTGTTTGTTCATTCGATTTGGTTGTAATATTTATTTGGGTTTGTAATCTATTTATTCATTCATATGGCTTGTAATAATAAGTAGATTAGATGTATTTCTTTTACTAGAAAAATGTATTAGGATATATTTTGTAAAAGAAGATGCATTGATGGAAGCCCAAATAAAATGATGAAAACCACAACACCGGGAGTAAACACTTGGAGCATATGGATGCGGAATCAAGTGGGAGTTCACCGACACAAGTGCATGTTCTTTTGGGTCCCTTGGGAGAGACTTTTTGACACACTTGTCTTCGGTCAACAAGTGTGGTCAATATTAGGAGGCTATGGTTATGAACTTGTGGTTGTGTATATTTTGTGCTTGCATGGTTGATTTACTTATTATTTGCAATATGGTTTGCTTAACAACTTAAAATCAACTAGCATAAAATTGGTTACTTAGAAATCGTTAGGTAATAAAAATTGGTTTTATTAATAACTAATGATTTCATAATAAAAATGGGTCTTATTAATTGGAACTTTGAAAATGGGTTTTTCAACTAAGTACCATACATTTGAATGCACGCAAATGAAAGGTACAATAAATAGTTTTCCAATCTAGAATTTAGAAAACTAAAATCCCTTTTTAAAAACAAGTTAAACACCATCCTTTTATATGACACTTAAGTCACTTGCAGACTTGAAAGTGAGTTAGGATCACCTAAGCACTTTTAAGAAAACTTGTGATCTTAAGGTGATTTTACAAGTACTTTTGGCATTAGGATCACCTAACCACTTGTATGAGTAAACTCACACGTGTGTATAAGTAGGACGACTTGATTTGAAACCATGACTATAGGATCACCTTAACATGGCGTTCAAAGGTGTTGATGGGATTTAACATACCAACTAAACATATGATGTTTAACCGATCCCACAAAACTAGAAGTTGCAAAGGGTTGCAATTGTCAAACGTTGACTACCTTGTTAATTCGAATAGTAGGATAAAGGTCACCTAACTACTATTTGAATGAAACGTTGGGTTCTAGATTTTAATCAATAATTGTCTTGGAGACATTTAAAGGGTATTAAAGATTAAAATTTTATTAATATCGAAAATACTAATTTGAACTTTGTTAAAATTCTTTTAGATGGCCGCAAACAACGCACCGAACGCAATTATCCCACACGTGCATAATCTATTACTAAGATCCATTCTGGATAAGGATCGTCTAAACTTTAACAACTTCATGGATTGGTATCAAAACTTGAGAATTGTTCTCAAGCAAGAAAAGAAGTCTTATATTTTAGACGATCCTATTCCCGATGAACCCGATGTCAATAACTTGGATGCCTATGCGGATTGGTTAAAATACACCGAGGATTCGGTGCAAGTTTCTTGCCTCATGTTGGGAACAATAATTCCCGAGATCCAAAAGGATTTCGAGAATCATGGGGCGTATGACATGATAACCCAACTTAAGGAAATGTTCCTTACTCAAGCTCGGGTTGAGCGATTCGAAACGGTTCGAGCGCTTCATGCATGTCATATGGAAGAAACTCAATCTGTTTCATCTTATGTACTTAAGATGAAGAGTCACATTGATCGGCTTAACTGTCCCGTCTCAAAAGAGTTAGCCACGGATTTAATCCTAAATGGCTTAACTAAAAGGTTTGAGACATTTGTCATGAACTACAACATGAATGGATGGGACAAAAGCATTGGTGAGCTTCACGCAATGCTTAAGACAGCCGAGGCCGGCATGGGTAAAAAGGTTTTACCCGTTCTTGCGATCAATGAGGGTGGCTCAAAGAAAAGGCATCACCCGGAACCAAAAGCAAAGGTTGCCGTTGGTAAGGGGCAAGTCAAGAAGGGGTTCAAGGGAAAGGCAAAGGCGGAGCCAAAGCCAAAGAAGCTAAAGGTTAGCGCTGAGGATCCGTGCTTTGGTTGTGGTGAGATAGGTCATTGGATGAGAAACTGTCCGACCTATCTTAAGGAGTTGAAAGCTAAGAGGGATACGGGGCAAACCTCAGGTACAACTTTCATGATTCACATTGATCTTAATATTATTTCTTCTAACACATGGGTATTGGATACCGGATGTGGAACTCACATATGCAATTCATTGCAGGGGTTCAAATGAAGAAATGAGGTGAAGAAAGGAGATATAAGTCTCTTCATGGGCAATGGAGCAAAGGTTGACGTCCAAGCCCGAGGAGATTATGTTTTAAAGCTTCCAAATGGTTTGGAAATTGTTTTGAAAAACATTTTATATTCCCCTAGTTTGACTAGGAATATTATCTCTGTTTCTGTATTAAGACAATATGGTTATGACTTTAAGTTTGTTGATAATGGTATTTATGTTTTCATGGATAATGTCTTTTATTTTAAAGCGATGTCGTTTTATGGCATTTATGAATTAATTCATGATGACTCATACATTGATAACTCGTTGTACCAAGCTAACACCAAAAGACTCAAAATGGATTTGAGTAATACTTTTCTTTGGCATTGTCGTCTTGGTCACATAAACAAGAATCGTATTCATACACTTCGAAAGAATGGTCTTTTGAAATCAAATGTTGATTCATTTGATGAATGTGAATCTTGTTTATTGAGAAAGATGACCAAAGAACCCTTTAATGGAACAAATGAAAGGGCGAATGACTTATTAGGTATCATACATTTGGATGTATGTGGACCTTTTAGGACAATGACAAGAAATGGTGAAAGATACTTCATTACCTTTACCGACGAATATAGTTGCTATGGGTATGTGTTCTTGTTAAAACACAAAAATGAGGCCTTTGAAATGTTCAAAATCTTCCAAAATGAAGTACAAAATCAACTCAACAAAACAATCAAAGTACTACGTTCCGATAGAGGAGGTGAATACCTCAATGATGCGTTTCTAGAACATCTTAGGAGTTGTGGGATTGTCTCACAACTTACTCCACCTGGAACACCACAACATAATGGTGTGTCCGAACGGAGGAATCGAACTTTATTGGACATGGTTCGATCCATGATGGCTAGATGCTCATTACCTCTATCATTTTGGGGTTTCACTGTGATCTCTGCTGCCCGTATTTTAAATATGGCGCCAACCAAGAAAGTGGATAGGACACCTTTTGAAATATGGCATGGAAAGGCTCATAAATTTTCATATTAAAAGGTATGGGGTTGTGAGGCTTATGTTAAGATCTACACCCCTGACAAACTTGAATGTCGATCCACTAAGTGTATATTTGTAGGATATCCCACGGATTCGATGGGATATTATTTCTACAATCCAAGCGAGCATAAAGTGTTTATAGCTCGAAAGGCTAAGTTCTTGGAAAGAAGGTTCCTTATGGAAGGAACTGATAGAACTGTAGAACTCGAAGAGGATCGAGAACTACAAGCCGATACACGTTTGGTTGACACTAGCAATCAACAAGAGGTTGTTGTGGATGATCAAATGGTTGATCAAAACACACAAAATATTCGCAAATCTGGTAGAGTTAGCACCCCACCTGAGAGATATGGATTTTTCATGGATGGATGCTACGTGGTTGATTCGGATGAACCCACCACATACCGAGATGCAATGTCGCAATCTGATTGTGACAAATGGCTAGAAGCCATGAATGTTGAGATGCAATCCATGCATGACAATCAAGTATGGGACTTGGTTGCTCCACCTCTAAATTCCAAGCTGGTTGGAAGTAAGTGGGTTTTCAAGAAGAAAACTGATATGCATGGAAACTTGGATACTTATAAAGCTAGACTTGTAGCAAAGGGTTTCACTCAAACTCAAGGGGTTGATTATGATGAAACTTTCTCGCCCGTGGCGATGCTAAAGTCTATAAGGATATTGTTTGCCATAGCCGCATATTATGACTATGAGATATGGCAAATGGATGTCAAAACTGCTTTTCTAAATGGGCATCTTAATGAAGATGTTTATATGGTTCAGCCTGAAGGTTTTGTCGATCCACAACATCCTAACAAAGTATGCAAGTTGAAGAAATCAATCTATGGATTGAAACAAGCATCCAGATGCTGGAATCACCATTTTGATGATGAAGTTAAGAAATTTGGATTCATCAAAAACGCTGATGAAGCTTGTGTGTATAAGAAAGATAGTGGGAGCATCATAACCTTTCTGGTATTATATGTCGATGACATATTACTGTTTGGTAATGACATTCCAACCTTGGAAGGTGTGAAAGCCTGGCTTGGAAGCTGTTTTTCCATAAAGGATCTTGGTGAAGCCGCCTATATTCTGGGAATAAGAATCTATAGGGATAGATCAAGGCGGTTGATAGGTTTGAATCAAAGTGCATACATTGACAAGATCTTGAAAAGGTTCAAGATGGAAAACTCTAAGAAAGGTTTGGTACCTATTAAAAGAGGAACGATGTTGAGTGCTTCTCAATGTCCAAGCTCAAAGGATGAGCAAGACAAAATGAGTGGTATCCCATATGCATCTGCTATAGGATCCATCATGTATGCCACGATTTGCCCTAGACCGGATGTGTCATGCGCCTTGAGCATGACAAGTCGATACCAACAAAATCCGGGAACTAGCCATTGGATGGCTGTTAAGAGCATATTGAAATACCTTAGAAGGACTAAGGATATGTTTCTAATATATGGCTCTGGTGAGGAGGAACTCGTTGTAAAGGGTTACACTGATGCGAGTTTCCAAACTGATCGAGATGATTCTCGATCATAATCGGGATACGTTTTCGTTCTCAATGGTGGTGCTGTCTCATGGAAGAGTGCAAAACAAGACGTGGTAGCTTTATCCACCACTGAATCTGAATACATCGCCGCCTCCCTGGCAGCTCAAGAAGCTGCATGGATTAGAAAGTTCATTGCCGATCTAGGAGTGGTTCGTACCATTCAGGACCCTCTAGAGATCTTTTGTGACAACGAGGGTGCGATTGCTCAAATCAAGGAACCCCGCGCACATCAAAAGACTAGGCACATTGAGCGGAGATTCAACTACATAAGGGATGAAGTTGAAAAGGGAAAGATATGTATTCGCAAAGTTCACACTGATCAAAACATTGCGGACCCACTCACGAAACTCCTTGAAAGGCCGAAGCATGAGAGTCATACTTGCGCCTTAGGACTTCGATATTCTAGTGATTGGATTTGATCAAAATTTGTATTTGGATATTGGAACAATTTTATTTTAACTCAATCATATGGTTTTGGTTATGGTCATGTTCTTGAGTTATGTTCCATTTTAGTATGTTTAAATCCGTGAATAATTTGAATTATTCTTAACGTCCGTAGTCGTTCATATTTGTGGGAACAAATGTGAAAGTAAGACTATTATGAACTTGGATTGGTAGATATTCATGAAGTATGAATATAGCAAAGGGTTGCTGCCAAGGTTCATAGATATTTATGGGATAAATATTGGACTGACCCGCTCACAATTTTACTGCATGGAATCCTTGGGATTTGTGATCATAAGTAAATTTGAGTAAAGGCGAACTTCATAGTATCCTCCGACCTGAGATACATATTGGGTCTTGATATTCATCGACAATTATGCTTTGACTTAGTTCTTCGCTGCTCTAAAATATGTCAGTACATAAGGCTAAGCTCAAGTATAGTACAAGGTGATAGTAAGATACGTATGTAGTCAATATGGGATTTGTCCCTCTTATTCGTTGAGAGTTAAATGTCTAAGGCCTGACAAGTTAAATCAACAGAGAATGATCACTCTGTGTCTCTGGATTTAACATGACATTTGTGGCAAAAGGATAAATGATAGTTTCACCTAAATCATTTTCAAGTATGGGACTTGAAAGGGATGATGTTATTGAATGGCACTTCGTCATACGTATTAGGGGTAGTAAACCGTAGTTAGGCGGTATTTGCTACTTGTATCAATCTTCTATGTATCTTGTGCAAGTGGGAGATTGTTGGACTCATTCTGCCCAAGAGACATATTAAATTGATGTGGCTAGTACGTTATGATCCAAGTCGGGTCATACCCAATAACAAGCTAGACAAACACCGATAATATTCGTTCATATATGATGTGATCATAACAAATGAATATTAACACTTGAGTTATTTGGAAAGGGGTTTCTAAATAAAATGTACTTGTGTAATAAACAAATCATATGGATGATTTATGTTTTATGAAAGAACATTACATAGTGTTATTTAAGTTGGTTAAATAACAATATGTGAATAATAATAACCAAGCATGTCTCTTAACATATAATAGGTTTTATAAGTTATAAGTTATAAACTTATAAAAGTATATATGTATGGATATATATATATATATATATATATATATATGTTTAAAGTTTTATAAAAGAAAAAGATAATAACTCTTTCAAATGTAATATTATTATATGTTTGAGTGGAGACATGCAAGGTGAGTGGAGACATGCAATGGTTATTATTGGTGGAGAGAAAGATGCCTTTAAATAAAACCAAGTCTTTCTCTTTCATTCTTTCATAACACACATAATTTCCAAGTAAACTTTTCTCTCTTCCTCTCTTGGGTATTTTCATCCAACATAAGAAAAGAAGAAGAAAATTTCAAGTGCAAATCCTAGCTAGAAGTGGTGTGTTGTTGAAGCTTGGGGTATGCTAGCTTGAGGAGCTTCCATATTCAAGTTCTTACCTTTCAATCATCATCTCTTTCACCCGGTTTTGTCATATTGAAAGGTAGTAGTAACATGCATGGACTTATAGTGACATGCATGTATTTGATAGTGTGTAATTCGTATTTGGATCCGGGTTTGGGTTTTGCATGTTTAAAATTGGTTTTATACATATCATATTAACAAGATTTAAAACTTTTATATCCGCTGCGTTTTTTGGTAAAATAGGGATTTTATCACTTTGATAATCTTGTTAAAACCCAACACAATCAAACATTTTTTCACTGCAATCTCTGATGAAGTGATGTCTGATTTCAATGTGCTTAGTCTTAGAGTGTTGCACAGGGTTCTTAACAGTAAAATATGCAGCAGTATTATCAATAAGAATAGGGGTGTTGAGAAAATTCAAACCATAGTCCAGCATCTGATTTTGAATCCAGAGAACTTGTGCACAGCAGGCAGATGCAGCAACATATTCAGCTTCTGCAGTGGAGATTGATATTGTAGTCTGTTTCTTGCATTGCCATGACACTAGCCTTTCTCCCAAAAACTGGCATCCCCCTGATGTTGACTTTCTACTCATATTGCATCCATAATAATCACTGTCTGTATATGCAATCAGATCAAAGGATTGGTTCTTTGGATACCAAATCCCTAAGTCTGGTCTTCCCTTCAAGTATCTGAATATTCTTTAACAGCATTCATGTGGGAGACTTTTGGATTTGACTGGAACCTAGCACACACACACAGCAAACATGATATCTGGTCTTGTTGCAGTCAGATACATCAGATATCCAATCTTGGCTCTGTATTCATGCTCATCAACTGACTCCCCCTTTTCATCCGCTATCATTTTTTCTTTGGTGTCCATTGGAGTTGAAGCAGTCTTGTAATCATGACAGTTGAACTTATTCAAAATGTCCTGCACATACTTAGTTTGGTGAATGAAGATCCTTTCAGCCTTTTGTTGAACTTGCAGCCCCAAAAAGAAGTTCATTTCACCCATGGAACTCATGCTGTACTTGGACTTCATCACCTCTTCAAACTCCAAACACATATTTTCATTTGTAGATCCAAAGATAATATCATCAACATAGACTTTTAAAAGCAACAAATCTGACCCTTTTTTTCTGTAGAAGAGTGTCTTGTCAATGGCCCCCCTTGTGAAACCATTTTCAAGTAAATGAGTTGATAGCTCATCATACCATGCTCTAGGAGCCTGATGCAATCCATAAAGGGCTTTGTTTAACTTATACACCCTGTTTGGATACATGGGATGCTCAAAACCTGGTGGTTGAGCCACATACACTTCTTCATCAATCTTTCCATTTAGGAATGCAGATTTAACATCAAGCTGGAATACTCTTATGTTCTTTGAGGCAGCATATGCAAGGAAAATTCTTATGGCTTCCAGTCTGCTTCCAGTCTTGCAACTGGTGCAAACACGTCCTCAAAGTCTATCCCTTCTTCTTGAAGACATCCCAGTGCTACAAGTCTTGCTTTGTTCTTAATCACCAAACCCCTTTCATCCCTTTTGTTTCTGAACACCCATTTGGTTCCAATTGCATATCTGTCATGTGGCTTGTCTACAAGATCCCACACATGTAGATCTCTAAACTGGGCCAATTCCTCTTGCATAGCCTCTACCCAACTATTGTCTTTTAATGCTTGAGCAATATTCTTTGGTTCTAGTTGGGATAGAAAGCAAGAGTACAGACAAATGTTTTCTATCACAGAATGACTCCTTGTTACTCTTTCATGCAAGTCACCAATGATATTTTCAGCAGGATGATTCTTTTCAACAGTAGGAGTTTGTATTATCATATTTGTAGACAAATTTGTGTCAAGATTTGATTCATTAAGTTCAGGTTCTTCAATGATCAAATCAGCTTCTGCATCATGAAACTCTGGTGCTTCATCATAGGTTTGTCCTGAAGTAGATGCACCATTGTTTCCCAGATTCAAGCTTTGAAACAAGTCTTGAAATCTTGCTGTGGAAGCATTCTCATCTTCATTTGATTGGTTGCATGTGTCACTCCCATTCTGAACATGATCATTTTGTACATTTGGAATGTCCTGATTGTTTACTTCCTCATCTTGTTCAATGGCATTGCTTGAGGAGCTTTTCACAAAAGTATATTCCTTTTCTTTTCTTGCAACCTTTTTCCACAACTCTTCCAAGTCCAGTTCTTTCTTCTTATTCTCTTCAACATGTGTACTGGTCTTGTAGAATGAATCATCAAAGTCTTTAGAATAAATCTTGAATGACTTTATTAACTTTTCATGATCAAACAGCCATGTTGCACCAATGACTGTGTTGAATTGATTTTCATTAAAAATGATGTCAGATGACTCTATCACACTCATGTGATCTTTCACATAAACTCTGTATGCATTTGAGTGAGTATAATATCCAACAAAGAAACAATCTAGTGACTTAGTTTGAAACTTGTTCAAATAATCTCTAGTGTTCAACAGAAAACATTTGCAACCAAAGGGCTTGAAAAACTTGATGTAAGGCTTTCTATTATTGAAAATTTCATATGGAGTCTTGTTATGCCTTTTGTTTACAAGTACCCTGTTCTGAACATAACATGCTGTATTGATTGCTTCATCCCAAAAAGTGACAGGCAGATTTGCATCAGCCATCATGGTTCTGGCAGCTTCTATCAAAGTTCTGTTTCTTCTTTCTGCCATACCATTTTGTTCAGGAGTTCTAGGAGCTGAGAAGTGTTGAAATATTCCTTTCTTTGTGCAGAATTCTTCCACAACTCCATTTTTGAACTCTGTACCATTGTCACTTCTCATCATTTTGACTTTCTTATTCAGCTTGTTCTCAATCATTCTAACACAACCCATAATCAACTCAGCAGACTCATCCTTGGTACTTAGGAAATAGACCCAAGTATATCTAGAATAGTCATCAATGATCACCAGACAGTATCTTTTCTTTCCAATACTTGCCACACTCACAGGACCAAAAAGATCCATGTGAAGTAACTCAAGTGGTTGATCAATTGAATTGATGAGCTTTGTCTTATGAGTAGACTTGTGCTGTTTTCCCTTTTGACATGAGTCACAGTGATCATCAAACTTAAATTCTCTTGTAGGTAAGCCAATCAGATGTTCACCCTTGACCAGTCTATTCATGTTTTTTAAGTTTACATGACACAATTTCCTATGCCACAATTTTGATTCATTTTCAGTGGCTTTGGAGAAAAAACATGCACCATCTCTTGAAATGGCTTCTTTCATATTTAACTCATATAAGTTGACATTTCTGGGTGCCATCATCATAATCATCTCAGGTGGAATTACAAACTCAGGTTTTAAGATGAAGCAATGAGAATCATCAAAACTAACTTTGTAACCTTTATCACACGTCTGTGATATGCTCAGAAGATTGTATTGAAGTCCCTCAACATGAAACACATTATCAAATGACACCTTTCCATTTGTCAAGATTCCTTTTCCCACAATCTTTCCACCATTTTCATCACTCCCGAAAGCAACAGGACCTTCATATTTCTCTTCATAGTTAACAAGTGACCTCTTGTCACAAGTCATGTGCCTAGAACAACCACTATCCATATACCATATATCATTCAATGGAGTGGCCTGTTCCTGCACAAAGAGAAATTTGATTAGTTAAGTGATGAAGTGCAAGCTCCATCAACTTGCAACTCATCAGTGTCATTTTCAGTGGTAGCTTGGGAAGTGAGTGTTGTAGGTGTAGGATCTGCATGAGTGATCTCTAGATTATCAAAATGATCAGTTTCATAGCCACATTCTCTAGGTGTTTTGAAAAGTGAAACTGAAAATTGAGGCTCAACTGAGTCAGTGACATTCTCTTTCAAGACATAGTCCTTTGTTTCTGAGTAGTCTCTTATATCAGTCACAGCTTCAATTACAATTTTTGCTTTAGGTTTCCAAGTGAAACCTTGTGGTTCATATCCATGTTTCATCAAGAATTTTTCATCAGCAGTCAGTTCATTTGGTTTTATTCTCAGATAAATTTCTTTCCTTCTTGTCTTCTCACTGTTTGATGATTCTTGAGACTCATCAGACTCAACTGATTGAATGACTTGATTAATCTTCAATGACTGACTTTTCTTCTTTGTCACCTTCTTGTGCTTCTGTGGTGACTCACTTCTTCTTGCAGACTCAGTCATTTGTTTCTTTCCTTTGATTTCAGCATTCTTTTTGTTACTTATCTCCTTTCCACACACATTTCCTTTTCCCAAATACATATCATACTTCTGTTTGTACAAAACAAAGTCTTGACCATACTTTGTTCCATTTGGGACATGAAATGGTTTGAGGTTGAATTTTTCATTACATGAATCTGTGTGGTGACCATATTCATCACACTTTTTGCACCAAACTTTGCCCTTGAAGGCTTCATGTTCTTTTGGTTTCTTGAATCTTTCACTTGGCTTAGGTGTATTGACTACTAAAGTCTTTTGATTCTTTAGACCATCAAAATCAATTGAAAAAGGAACAAATTCCTCAATCTTGATGTTTTGTCTTGCAACTTTGCTTTTGACAAAGACAACTTTCTTCATAATCATAGGTTCTTCATCACTGCTTTCTCTAACCCTTGAATGTCTTTTCTTATATTCTTCCATAGTTTCCACTTCTCCAACATCCAATACCTCATGACTAGAAAAGATTGGATAAACTGGGATAAAATTTTCTGTTTCAACTTTTTCAGACACCATTTTCCTTTTGTTGTTCTGCTTTATTCTAGCCAATACAGCTTTACTTGGTGGTCTGACAGCATTGTAGTTTATCTTCCTCCTTTCACAGATATCAAAAGAAACATGTTCTCTTTTCATTTTATCATTTTGCTTCTTTAATCTTGGTGGGACTGGTGGATACTTTGGAAGTTTATCAACAGATTCAGGTTTCTTGTATTTTCTTCCTCTTTCAGCAGCTTTGATTTCCTTTTCAGTAATTTGATCACTCAAATTACTCAAATCATCTTGATCCAACTCATCTGAATCAAGGTCATCCTCAGAGACTTGAACTCCAATTGAATTTTTCTCTTTCACTTCTTTCTTAATCACAAACTCTCCATCTTCATTTACTTCAACCTTTTTGTACAAATCAACAAATTCTTCCCTGTCTTGAAAGACATCTTTGAATTGTTGTAAGTATGCATCTCTTTTCTCTTTGTCAACTTTAGGCATAAGTTGTTGTTGAATAGAGGTGGAACTGTCTTGTATTTGTCCTGTTCTTTCACTTGATTCAGTATTCCACATATGTTGCCAGTTGAGACCAAATTCTTCAGAAATTCAGTTTCAACCTTTAGTCTTGTGTTTTGCACCTTTTCTTCAACCAACATTTTCTTTAAACCATCAATCTCAGTGATGTATCTGGTTTGAGTTCTGTAGATGATCATGCAATCATCTTCAAGGCTCTTAATCTTTTCATCACTAATCATTTCACTTGCCTCATACTCATTTATGATACTTTGCTTTCTAAAACACTCACCTTCCAGCTTGCCTACTTTTGTTTTTAGTTCACTGACAAGTTCATTTAAATCAACTGTAGGAGCAGAGTGTACCTGAGAAGATGATCCCTTTTCTTTCTCAATTATGGCCATGAATGCCACATTTGCTTTCCTGATATCATCTGCAATGTCCTTTTCATGACTGCTCCAATCAAAACTTCCTTTAAGTTGTGTAGTCACTGCCACATTTCCTTGATTTCTGATCTGATTTTGATTTGCTGGAACAGTGTTGTTTGGAACATTTTGAACAGCTTGAAGGTTTTGATTGTTTTTCATTTGAAAACCTTGATTCTGTTTCATACTTTTTTGTTGATTATTCATTTGAGACTGAAAGTTGTTGAAGTTTGGGTTGTAGTTGTTGTTGTTGAAGTTGTTCATTTGATTGTTGTTGTTGTTGAATCTTGGCTGATTTTGTTGGTAATGCTGCTGACCACTTGGTTGATTCTGTTGATATTGATGCTGACCTCCTTGTTGTTGATTCTGAAATTGATTTATCTGAAAATTTCTTGGTAAATTGCATTCTCTTGCAAAATGACCAGGTTGCTGACAATTGTAGCATATTGCTTTTGACTTGTCAAACCCAATCCTGTCATTAGGACCAGAGACCAGAGTTCTACCAGTTCTGTTATACAGCCTTCTACTTCTCAAACCCAACATGGCATCTTGCCATTTCAAATCCATGTCTTCTAAGTCATATGCATTAATTTGTTCTAAATCATCTTGAACCACACTTGTGTGAATCATGTTCTTTGCAACAAATGCATTATATGACTCAGTGAACATAGACAACAAAGCTTGTGTCTCATTGTTTTGAACATGTCCTGTTACAAGGTTAGCAACATTTCCATTAGACATAGAGGCAGAGTCAGAATCATCAATTAGTTGCACGTTGAACCTCTGCTGATTTCCTTGAGTACTTGTGCTACACCCAATGAAAGATTTTGGAGTCACAACATTATGTTCAGCTGGTTCTTCTATGATGGGAATTTGTTGTTGGTTCTTTGTTGACAGGTTTCCCATAGGGGCAATCAATGCATTTGAAACATTGAAGCTTGGCCTATCTTCCTTAATCATTTCATTCTCAATCATTTCAAGTTCAGCAGCTTGAAGAAAACATACTACATCATCCAATTTCAATTCATTGAAATTCTGCTTTTGAAGGATGAATTTGCAAGCAGTATACCATTCTTTTGGCATTGAGTTGAGTAACTTTGTATTCAAATCAAAATCAGTCATTACATAATCAGTTGTTCTCAACTCATTCATAATACTCAGAAAACGTTCTAGTATTGATTTCAACCTTTCTCCATCCCTATATTTGAATATTTCCAGCTGTTGCTTCAATCTTTGCTTCTTTATGTTTTTCAGTTCAGGGTTCCCTTCATACATCTCAAGGATGGCATCATACATTCGTTTGGCAGTTGTGTGATGAGCCACCTTGGTCAGTATCTCCCACGACAAACCTAGCTTAATCATAGCCAAGGCTTTGTCATCCACCTTTCTAATCTTTTCTCTTACAGCAGCAGTTGTAGTAGCATTTGCACCTTCTTCTACAGTAGTTTGCGGACCATTCTTGATGGAGTTCCACATGTCAATGTCATTGTAGCATACGGCTGCTTCAAAGAGTACCTTCCATTTGATAAAGTTTTCCTGTCCATACAACCTTGGTATCTTGTTAGTAGACACCTCTTGTTCCTCATATACAGACATTTTGAGAAATCAAAAATCAGTTTCTTTGATAAAAAGTTTTTCAAAAATAATCAGATCTGAAACCGAATGCTCAGATCTGATGTGTATGTGATTAGAACAAGATTTAGATATAAAGATTAAAACTTTAATTTAAACAAGGAAAAGAAAACACCGAAAATTGTAGATCTGGAAGAAAAATGAAGAACAGGGCTGCTGACGTCACAAATCAATCGAACAGTGTCTGCTTACGTCATTCTTCTTCAAATCTTCAATCAGCAACACTCTTTCTAAAAATAGCAGTATTCAGCTCTGATACCACTTGTCAGGTCCCTTTATATGGTCGATTCGGCTCGGATCTTAATCAATCATGTCATAACTCACACAAAATTAATCGTGTTGACAAGAGAGTTAATGACGGGTTGCTATATTTAGAAAGATAACTGTTTGTTAAAGGCGGAATCAATAACAAACATACGGTTGCAATGAATATTCAAATATAGATGGCACACACAGGATTCACTCAAAAGATTTCCAGATATATAATGTTAATCATACAAACGGGGTAATCGATTTAGGGTTTTATAAGGAATCCTAGGACAGCCGTCACACACAAAATATTCTCAATTAATGTGTCGGTCTTATCCGTATCATGTGTCCATCTACCTCTCCTTGGAGGCGTGCCCTAAATATTCTATTTATAGGCCTGCCAACCTAGGACAGCTGTCATTCCTTCTAGAAACCCTATCCGATAATACATATTCAAATTACATATTAAAAAATAAAACTAAGTGTAAAACAAGTCTTCCGGGTAGGCTTTTCATTAATCTTTAGTCTCCGAGTACGCAGTGTACTCGGCCTTCCTTCAGACTTGGTAAACATAGAAGTGTACTCGAGAATCAGTTTCCGGGTAGACTTTACTTAAAGAATATTTTACCAAGTAAAATATTCACCGAGTAGACTTCAGTCTTCTTGAATTTATCAGACTTTGCCCGATAACTCCTTACGAGCAACCCTGTTCTTCTATGGTCCTGTTCAGCTCTTTGTCACTGAATAACTTATTAGCAAAGCGTACTCGGGAATCACTTTACCTTGCTTGAGCTGAACCTTACTCGATATAACTTTAGAAATATTCTCTTAACTCATCAAGTATGCTCGGACCATATTTATTTATAAATACCTTGCCTGGTCTTCCAATTACTTGGCTTCTTGGACTTGGTTAACCAAACCTTACTCGGATGAGTAAAATACTTGGTCTTGAAGAACAACCCTGCTTGACAAAGTGAACCTTGCTCGGAGATGCCAAATCAGTGATCCTTACTCGGGAAATCACTAAAAAGCATACCTTGCTCGGATATCCACTTAAGAAGACTATTTGAAGTAAACCTTGCCCGGAAGGCAAAATCTCGTACTCGGCTAAGTAAAAGCTTGCTCGGAGTTCCAAGGTGTGCTCGGATTCAATACTTAGCAGTTTCTGAGAAGGCTGAGAAGATTCCAATCTTCCATATTCTTTGTTTAGGTCAAATCTCCTCATTTGGGTCAAACTCTTGACCCAACACAATATAACTATGGACTGGGTACCAAAGTCTAACTAATCTCGCACATCGTGCAGGAACAAATATGGAGGAATATCATCAGACCTTGGTATGTTGATAGTGGCTGTTTCAGGCACATTACAGGAGATATTTCCCAGCTACACGACATTCAAATATTTAATGGTGGATATGTGTCCTTTGCGGGAGGAGAAAAGAGGAAGATTACGCATAAGGGTACTGTAAGTAACGGTGTTCTAAAATTCGAAAATGTTAATATTGTTCCAGATATGAAGCACAGTTTGTTGAGCGTGTCACAAATCTGTGATAAAGATTTTTCAACTCATTTTACTAAGAAAGAGTGTTTGATTTTGAAACCTGGTATCATTATTCCAGAAGACTGAATTCTTGTTCGATCGAAAAGAAAAGATAATCCTTATGTGATCGACATGAACAAAAACGTTCCTGATGAAATAACCTGCCTGTTTTCAAAAGTGTCAGAACATAATGCCATGCTTTGGCATCGTCGTCTTGGTCATGCTAATATGAAAAACTTGAACCGTCTTGCTAAAAATGATTTGGTGCATGGCTTACCCGTTAAAGATTTTGTTACTATTCAAAAATGTGTGGCTTGTGCCTTGGGTAAACATCATCAAAAAACTCATAAGCCAAAATATATTAATACCATTTCTTCAGTTTTTCAGCTGCTACATATGGACCTTTTCGGTCCGGTTCATGTTTTGAGTCTTTCTCGCAGCTCTTATTGTCTTGTTATTACTGATGACTACTCACGTTTTACTTGGGTGTTTTTTATCAAATAAGAGTGAAACTGCAGAACTAATGGAAAGGTTTGTAGTGCTTATGGAAAATCTGCTGAATCTGAAGCTGAAGGGAATTCGCTGTGACAATGGCACATAATTCAAGAATGATTCATTGAATTATTTTTGTTCAGAAACGGGAGTGCTTCGTCAGTACAGTTCAGCTCGCACGCTGCAACATAATGGTGTGGCTGAAAGGAGAAACAGGACTCTTATCGAGGCCGCGATGACAATGCTATGTGATTCTAAACTACCATTATTCTTCTGGGCAGAAGCTATTAATACGGCATGATATGTTCAGAATCGGGTGATAATCAATAAGTCTCAAATGAAAACTCCATTTGAGATTGTCTATGGTCATAAGCCCATAGTTGCACATTTCAGAGCATTTGGTTGCCCATGTACTCTACTGAATCTTGAGTTAACTCCAAAATTTGGGGCCAAAGTTGATGACTGGTATTTCGTTGGTTACGTTGGTCATAGCGCCTACAGAGTCTATAATAAGTTGACCAAGCAGATTTTGGAATCATATGATGTTCGTTGGTTGGAAGAAAACGAGACTGATGCCCGTGTTGGTCCTGACTGGCTGTTAGATTACAATGAACTCTTCAAATCGTTCAATGTACTTCTGGTTATGAACACAGACACTTCAGGTGGTGCTACCATAGATGCTGAGAAAGAAGACCCACATGCAGTATCTCACATATCTCCAATTCTGGATGATGATCTTACTGAACCACTTGATGTTACTCCACCCGTCTTTGTCAATCAACCAGAAGAGGTTACTGAAACTGTTTTCTCGACTTCTTCAGAAACTGCTCCAACAGTTGATGGGGAGAGTCCCATCCGTTAAATTTTCGGGAGCACTCTGTTTCCCGATATTATTCTGAATGAATATATTGCCAGCACTTCGTCCTCGCATAATACGACGGCTTCTGGTTGGAAGAATCCCCTCACTAAGATTGATGAAAATTTATCAAACTTACCTTCTACCGGAGCTGTTCCAGAACAACCAATTCCATCAAGAACTCAATGAAATCATCCAATTGAGAATGTCGTAGGTCTTCTTGAAACAGACGTTTCCACCAGAAGTAAGACATGACACATAAAGGTTGCTTGTTTTCCGTTTTTATCTCCCAAATTGAGCCAAAATCGGTGGAAATGGCTCTTCAGGAACCAAGCTGGGTGGACGCTATGCATGAAGAGTTAAATCAGTTTGATAAATTGAAGGTATGGAGATTGGTTAAGCTGCCGGTGGGAAAGAAAGCACTAGACATGAGATGGGTTTTCCGAAACAAGAAAGATGACACGGGAGTTATTATCAGAAACAAGGCACGGTTAGTCGTTTGTGGTTTTCGACAGGTTGAAGGTTTAGATTACACTGAAGTTTACGCTCCCGTAGCTTGACTTGAAGCCATTCGAAATTTTCTAGCACATGCGTCATCCATGGGTTTCACGGTGTATCAGATGGATGTTAAGACCGCGTTTATGTATGGCGAAGTTAAGGAATAAATTTACGTGGATCATCCACCAGTGTTTGTAGACTCCAAGAATCCCACTCATGTCTACAAGTTAGATAAAGCGCTGTATGGGCTCCATCAGACTCCTCGGGTGTTGTATGCTACGTTGACAGCTCATGTTCTTGGTCATGGTTATAAACGAGGGACCATTGATCAAACTCTGTTCCTTAAAACTATCGGGAAAAATTTGATTCTGGTTCTGATATACGTGGATGACATTATTTTTGGGTCTACTAGTGCTGCGTTGTGCTCTGAATTTGAAGAAGTGATGAATAAGAGGTTTGAGATGAGCTCATTTGGAGAAACGACAACGTTTTTGGGGTTGCAGGTTCGTAAGAGTTCGACGGGAATTTTGCTACATCAAGGAAAGTATGTTGAAGATATGCTAGCTAAATTGGAATTTCAAGATTCCAAGAGTGCTACCACTCCTATGGCGGAAATGCCTCACCTGTCATCTGATCCTGAAGGGAGTCCCGTAGATCAAACATACTATCGATCGATGATCGGGTCCCTGATGTATCTCACCGCCAGTCGTCCGGATTCATGTTCGCTGTCTATCAATGTGCCCGCTTCCAATCTAACCCTAAACTTTCTCATTTAATTGATGTTAAACGTATTTTTAGATATCTGAAGGGACAACTGAAGTTAGGTCTTTGGTATCCCAAAAACTCAGATTTTGATCTTTATTCTTTTGCCGATAGCAATTAAGGTGGAGATGACATTGACAGGAAATCAACATCAGCCGATTGCCAGTTCTTAGGTGATCGTCTCATCTCCTGGCAATGCAAGAAGAAACAAACAGCATCTAAATCAACTGCCGAGGATGAATATGTTGCGGCATCGGCTTGCTGCTTACAGGTTATCAGGATGCAAAATCAAGTGATGGATTATAGTTTGGAATTTCTTGACACTCCTATTTTTTGTGATAATGATGTTGCCATTGCAATAGTTAAGAATCGTGTTCAACACTCTAAAACTAAGCACATTGATATTAAAATACAGTTTATTCGCGACTATTACGACCGAAAATTGATTCATCTTGAGCAAGTTCACGCTCATAATAATGTGGCGGACTTATTTACAAAACCGGTCGGAACAGCCATATTTAATGTGCTTGTGAGTTTTCTTAAAATGCTTTGTTTCGAGGATTGAGTCTTTTTGAGAATAAATTTGTACATATTTTATAAATCTGCACATATTTAAGGGGAGAAAAATTAAAAATAAGACAAAAAGAGTGTGTGTGTGTGTGTGGGTGTTTATTAAAAAAATAAGACAAAAAGAGTGTGTGTATGTGTGTTTATTAAAAATATTACTCTCACTTAAACTTATGTCGGCTGCTTCGGTTGGAAGGACATATACTTGTATATGTTTGGTCATGTCATCTATTCATAGATTCACGGGATAGCTATTTACCTAAATATTGAAAGCATCTGGGGCGATTGTGATGTGGTTTTGCTTTCTTTAAAATTCTCTCACTTAAAATTATGTCGGTATTTCTAAGTTGGAGGGACATGTACTCTCATACGTGTTTCGTCCTTTTAACCACTTGTGGACATATGGGATAGCCATTTACCTAAAAACTAAGAGTGACCAGAGTGACTAAGTTTTAAATTTGTGTCTTCTGTAACTCTCTGGGAAGTGATACGATTATTCAATTAACAGGTTTTTGAAGCTTCAAAACATTTTTAAAATGAAAATTGATCCAACCTTTGGAATATGATAGAAAAATTGTTTCTGCCTGTCTAACGGGTGAAGTTATTAAGCTTAAAAGGCTCTAGGACAGTCATTGATTTGTATGGTAGGTTTCCATGATGCGTAAGAGTTGAAGTGATATAAACTAAATTTGCTAAACTTACTATGGAGAGTCATTTTGAAGAAATGTGCATGTCTCCATATATCTCTCTCCGAATGATAGGCAGAAAAGCCATTACCAAGTCATACACGAGCCCGTTAGTGTCTTGATTACCAAACATATTGTGCTATTATGTTTAAAAAAAATAAAAAAATATGAGTATGTATATAATTTGTGTTGTTAAATTCTTGGTTTTTCAAAAGCTTAAATGGTCAATCTAGAACTACAAGGGTGGGGCATTCAAATAAGTCATAAACACTCTGAATGAAAGACATTTAAGTCCAACGTTCTACTTAAAGCTTGAAAAAAATTTCTATTACTTTCTGTAAATTTTTCGATCAAGAACTAGGGGGTTGGAGTCAAATTGGGGTGATCTGGGGAAAGCCAAATACGCTTTGAGAAGAGATAGGAGGCATCACGGGTCCATGAGTGATGTCCATCTGAGTTTTTTGCCTAACTGAACCTAATTCATATCACTGACGCAATGAAAATCATGCTAAGTCTTTATACCTGCTATCAACCTATTTCTTTATGTCATAATAATGTTGAACATGAATCCTTGTGACACCACCTTAAATAATAAGATTCCATGTTCGGATATTTTCATAAAGGCGACGAATTTATCAAAAAAAACTGAATATTAATCCCAAAATTTTATTAAAATTACAAGAAGACCTGTGTTTTGTGTTATTATTGTTTATATTTATTTACTATTTTATAAATTTTGTTTTCATCTCGAAACTACTCTCCTCGAATCAACTGTTCAAAATGGGCTATTTTTTATTTGGTTAAAACTTGCTATTTGGGCTTTGATTTTATCAAACTTTTGGTATGCTGTTTTGATTTTGGGCTTAATCTTGTGACCTGGGCTCATCTAGCTGGGGATATTTGGGTTTTCGGCCCATCAGGCTTGGGATATATAAAGCTTTAGATCTGTATTATTGCCGTTACTCTCAATTCATCTTCGTATTTTTCCTCTGTGGCCGAAAACCCTAATCCCTTCATCTTTTGATCAAATCTGATTGTACTTTGTCTCCTTTGTGTTCGATTGTAGGTAAGAGGTCCATGGGTAACTTGGTGTGATACTCCTGTAAGATTGTTTGAGATAGGACGTTGATGATTGTCTGGATCCTTGACTCATTGATTCAAATAATAAACAACTGTTGTGTTGGTTGTTCGACTTGATTTAGACCATTGTGGTGTTTTTCAGAACCTGTTGCAGGTTTTGTTGTTAAATGGAGATATAGGTCATTTGGAGAAGATGACATGGATTTATAGGCTGAATTCAAAGGGTCTCCCTTCTCTCTAGTGGCTTGACCGAAAACACTTGGTCAACCCAAGAGTTCTCGGTTGACTTTCGTTGACTGAGATCTCTCACCCTTGACCGAGAACTCTTGTTCTCGGTTGGTCTGGACAGAGAACATCATAACTTTGACCGAAAACGGTATTTGACCGAAATCCACCTGTGTGGACATAAAACTCACTTTTTGGACTGAAATCCATTATAAAACATTATTATTTTCATTTATGGTCCCTCTAGTATGCTTTTGTCACAATTTGTCCTAAATGTTTGAGAAATTAATAATTGTGCCCTTAAACTTATGATTGTTATTCAGGTTATGTAAATATTTGCTAACTTGACTCGTTTCTTGCAATAATGCGTAATCAGGCTTCATTAAAGTTCGTTGACACTCACAATATTGCTTGACACTTGTTTGATCCTTCTTTGGAACACAAGGAGTTCAAGTCCATGATCGCCGGTCTCAACACCTGTAGGATTTCTCACGCCTTACGAGAAACTTCTATTATATGCAAGAAGATGATCACAGAATTCTGGAAAAATGCCTCGATCAATCAACAAGCAGGAGGTGGGGCTATGACTATTAACTCCATAGTTCAGAAGAATCTGGTCGTCATCTCTGAGGCTATTACACGAGAGGTGCTGTTATTTGGGGATCAACCTGATTACCCAACGATATACTCGATAGCTTCTGTTACTGAAGTATTGACAGGAATGGTTTACAAGGGATCTTATCCTCCTGCAATCAAGAAACTTTTCCATCCTTACTGGAGATTTTTGATACACACATTCGTTACTTGTGTGTCGGGACGAAAGGGGGGATCTGACGAGATTAGCCACATCCAGATGTCGGCTATAGTTGCTCTGATCATGGATTGGAATTTCAATTATTTCAGTTCGTTTTCGATGAGATGATGAGCAACCTGAAGGGGAAGAAGAAAGAAATGTTCCTTATGTATCCTCGGTTCTTACAAATGATTTTTGATTTACATTACACTGATCTTGTTAAATCTGTTGAGACACTAGATATGAAGTCGATAGGATCCAATACTTTTGGATTGATGAAGCAGTCCAGGAAAGGGTCAAATGTCGTTTATCAGGGCCATAATGATCTAGTTAAGTTTGGCTGTTTTGCTGAAACAAAGACTGTTACAGTTAGAGCTCAAGTTGCTGAAGAGCATGTGGCGCCAGTTTAGAGGCGTGCTGCTACACTTGAGATTATTTCAGATGAGGAGACTCCCGTACAACATATGGAGTCTGAACACCGTGAAACAGATAAAGCTCCGACTGCTGAGCAACTAAAGGATTCTGAGACCTTTAAAGAACCGCTACAGTAGACTGCTTTGAAGCCTCCTCAAGCAGTCAATGTAAATGAAGATGATGATACCCCTGAGGAACCAGCCGCCGATCTCATTCCACGTAAACGAAGGATGAAAGATCCGAGACCTGGCGTGCTGGTCACTAAAGCTATAACAACAACAACAAGAAGTCAACAACAACAACAACATCAACGTGAGTAGGAAGTTCTTGAGATTCATGTTGACCCTTGTCTATCCATTGCTAAGCATCAAACTCAAGAGCAAATTTTTGATGACATTGCTCGTGAGTTTGATTTTGAGGCCGACATTCAACACACTGATGCTCCATCTGGTTCATTTGACCCAATCAATCAGGGTTAGCCAAGCTTTAGTGCCTCCAAGAAGCTTGCTCAGATTCTCGCCATGCAAGAGACCCACTTGTAAAATAAAGGAAAGGGGGTTGTACTTGAAGATGCTCTTGTAGACATCCAAGCTCTACAACGTCGAGTTTTTTAACTCGAACAAGATTCAGTTGTAAAGGATGAATGTATTCAAGAACTTGAAGCTAGCAACTCTGACAAAGATTCTAAGATCAAAGAGCTTCAGTCCAACATGGGAGGCCTAACTGCTATGTACCTAGACCTTCAACAGAAACTTATTCAGAAATTTGAAGACGAATTCAAGGGTAGTGAAGAAAAAGTTAAGAAACCAACTACTGCTGAACAAGGTGGAAGCTCCAGTGCACAAACTTCTGCACATGCTGACGCTGCTGAGTTGCTGGAGCACTATCTTTCAATTCCACCAAAAACCGATGAACAATCGGAACGCATTCAAAAGAAGCTCCTTGTAATGAAGAATTTTAATCAAAACGTTGAATCGTCCGATTATCCAGATAGGTTTATTATCACTTTTCAAAAGAGATTCTCATATAAATATCGTGATCGCTCAGGAGTCATGTCATAGGACTTTGATGCTGAAAAGAATATGTGGTGGGTTAAACGAAGGTCTGGGACTAATGAGTACTATAATAAGATGAAAGACTTTAGATCTCGGACGAAGGTAGATCTCAGCGACCTGATCAACGCTCCGTGCCACAACCCAACTCATGATAAGCGAGATACTGATTTTTGGAACTGTCTACGAAGCCAAGTCGATACTAGGTTTCCAAACATGAAGACCGCTGATTCATTTTTGAAGAAGGCTAAGGGGGTTAGGGATCCACGAACAGGAAAGACCATGGTAAATGTCATATGGCCAGCTACAAATAAGGCTACTCATATTCCTGTGCCTAATGCCATCCTGGATGGTACCCTGGATAATATGAGGTTCTGGATGTTTGATAGTGAGACTGCTACCGTTGTTATACATTTACAGAAGGGTAAAGGGCACTTCAGGTTTGTTGATCCGGGAGATTTGCTTAAGTTTGGGGAAAGAGATATCAAAACCCTCGGCACATTTCAAATCATTGTTGACCCAATTTTTTGAAATGGCTGCAATGGAATACACCAGTATGGCGGCTTCTATTATCAGAACTGGATTTTGGGCATGTGGTTTAAAGGATGCGGATATCGATAACATGGAACACGATTAAAGACGAAGATACAAACCAAGGGGGAGATTGTTGGGTCCATATCTGATGGTTTGTACTTAGTCATATGTTAATTAGTTTTAGTTTGTGTGATATATGTAAACCTAGATCCTTAAAGGATCTCAGTGGGCTTTGGGCTTTGTGTTAGGCTTGGTTGTTAGCTACCCTATATATAGAATATGTGTATAGGGTTTATATTGGCCTTTTACTTTGTCAATTGGTAAGACGAGTATTGTAATCTAGTGCTTAAGCACCCGGCGTTAATACAATGTGTGTTTTGAAGCATTCTATTGTGGTCTTTACGTGTTTTTGTCCATCATCTTGAATCATCTCGTATTAACGATTCCGCACTGACATAGAGATAGTTAATATCATATTGAAATATCCGTCTTTGGGACATACAGATGGGCCTTAGTTCCATGGGCTTAAGGGAGTATAAATGCCCCTTAAACCCTAATCCCTTCCATTTTTATCCATCTCTACACCATAGCCTCCCTACACACTCAAAACAAACACACATAGACCTCTTTATACAGCCGTGAGAAGAAGAAGAAGAAGAAGAAGAAGAAGAAGAAGATCTGTGACCGAACCTAGCCTAAATCTTGATAAATCTTAACCCTACAAGCAAGATACAAGATTTAAGTTTATCACCAACATAAAACATAACTAAAAACGAGTAAAGGTATGTTCTTGATTCTTAAAGTTTATATTTTTATGAACGGTTAGCTATGAAATTAAACCCTAGAGTAGATCGGGTCTAGACAAGTCATAAAGTTGCAAACTTGATGACTAAAATGGACTTAACGAACTTATGGTTATGAACGGCTCATTTAAAGAAACCCTAGATCTAGTTTTGAACATCATTACCCCTAAAGGTTCAAACTTTATGGCCACTCGGGTCAAGTTTTGGCCGAAAACGGTTAAGGAAAGCATCTATGGGTCAATACCAAGCCATACTAAGGTGTTAAGGTTAAAACGAGTAAAGATAATGATGATATAGGACCAAACTGTGACCCATTTATTCAACTCGTTCGATTACATTATTATAGTTGATTACTTTGATGAACTCGCTTACAATCATATAGTCGATTACTTTGATGAACTCGCTTACAACCATAAAGTCGATTACTTTGATGAACTCGCTTAAAATCACATAGTCGATTACTTTGATGAACTTGCATAGAATCATATAGTCGATTACTTTGATGAACTCGCTTACAATTCATGCATTAGATTACAATGTATCATTAGCTTACAATCTATCATTAGATTACAATTCATGCATTAGCTTAAAATGTATCATTAGCTTACAATCTACCATTAGATTACAATTCATGCATTGGATTACAATGTATCATTAGCTTACAATCTATATTTAGGTTACAATTCATGCATTAGCTTACAATGTATCATTAGCTTACAATCTATCACTAGATTACAAGTCATGCATTAGCTATCATTAGCTTACAATCTATCATTAGATTACTATTCATGCATTAGCTTACAATGTATCATTAGCTTACAATCTATCATTAGATTACAGTTGATGAATTAGCTTACAATGTATCATTAGCTTACAATCTATCATTATATTACAAAATCATGCATTAGCTTACAATCTATCATTAGGTTACAATTCATGCATTAGCTTACAATGTATCATTAACTTACAATCTATCATTAGATTATAATTCATGCACTAGCTTACAATGTATCGTTAGCTTACAATCTATTATTAGATTACTATTCATGCATTAGCTTACATTGTATCATTAGCTTACAATATTTCATTGGATTACAATTCATTCATTAGTTTACAATGTATTATTAGCTTACAATCTATCATTAGATTACAATTCATGCATTAGCTTACTTTGTATCGTTAGCTTACAATCTCTCATTAGATTACAATTCATGCATTAGCTTACAATGTAATATTAGCTTACAATCTATCATTAGAATACAATTCATGCATTAGCTTACATTTTATCGTTAGCTTACAATCTATCATTAGATTTCAATTCATGAATTAGCTTACAATGTATCATTAGCTTACAATCTATCATTAGATTACAATTCATGCATTAGCTTACAATGTATCATTAGCTTACAATCTATCATTTGATTGTAATTCATGCACTAGCTTACAATGTATCATTAGCTTACAATCTATCATCATATTACAATTCATGCGTTAGCTTACAAAGTATCATTAGCTTACAATCTATCATTAGATTACAATTCATGCATTAGATTACAATGTATCATTAGCTTACAATCTATCATTAGATTACAATTCATGAATTAGATTACAATGTATCATTAGAATACAATGTGATCATTAGAATACAAATGTATTCTAATCATATACCATTCGAATACAAAGGTATTCTAATACAAGTTGAATGCTAACACAAATGTATTCTAATACCATTCAAATACAAAGAATAGACCAGACTTAACCATTTCTGGTGCAACCTAAAGAAAGAGTATAGGATTAGGAAATTGATACATGTAATTGATGTACAGTTAGCTGTGCTCAAATTGAAGAAAGGAATCACTATTAACTCAGAAGGAAACCGAAGACAGGTGAGTTTCTAGCCCCATTCCTCGTTCTACTTTCGGGGCTGTGTGCATAGTCGATGTGAATGTTAATACACTTACCTTAAATGGTAAGTGTATGTCTTAATGACGAATGTGATAGTTATGTTATATTATGAATGAATGCTTGACGTTGCGTGAACGATCTTCGGATATTGCACGTATCGTCAAGGGGTATGGTTGTAGAAGTGTTCCTTAAATGGATATTAAATGATAATGTTATGCTCCTTACATGGATATTAAATAATAACTTAGATATGGTGTTCATTCTATGCATAATATATAGAGTTCCTTCTGTGAATAATGTATAATGTTCCTTCAATGGATAGTATAGTGTTCCTTCTATGGATAGTGTAGTGTTCCTTCTATGGATAGTATAGTGTTCCTTTTATGGATAATATATAGAGTGTTCCTTCAATGGAAAGTATATAGAGTGTTCCTTCTATGGAGAATATATAGTATGGGTAATAGTAATAGTTCCTTAATAGATATTACGTGACGTTCCTCTTATGGATATTTACACAAGGTTAAGGTATTAATACGTGTCTTCGGATACGTGAAGGAATGTATGAGAATGAATTGTATGTTGCCTGATTAACTAGAAGTCACTCAGCGTAGCTAACTTTTAGTATGCACGCAGGTGAATATGTTTAATGAGCTAGCATGAGGTGGGCACATGGCATGGATTGAATGGCAAGAATCTGAAGATGGAAGAGAAATGATGTTTTAAATATAATGTTGTATATTATGTTTTATAGAAAAGATCGAATGTTCTATATCAAATGATTAAAGTTAACGTTTCCGCGAAAGCTTTAATAAACTCTGATTTATAGAACTGTGTTTATGAGTAAATCCAACGTCCAAGTGAGGCACCTGTAACGGGGCCTTGCAGATGCATTGGTATTGGTGGTGGTCCCACTACATCAACCACTACTTTTATGATTCTTTTGGTGAACTTGGATTGGGTGTAGGTTAATGATGGTTTATAAGGTGTGGTCAAGTCCAGCGATTGTATGGTTGTTTTTAAATCGGTCACTAATGCTCCTGTATATGGGTTCACTGGGTAAGTAATGTCATAGTTGCTTGTGCTCTCATGTTTTGATTCCATGTAAACGGGTGTACTGTTTGTGGTCCCGATGGCCATTGTCCACCGGAATGTATCGTGTAAAAGTTCTCGAATGAAAGTTGTCGTGTAGGTCTGGGAGTGTGCATGATTGGGAGTGTGAAGGTCATGTTTGGTGTTGATATTGGTATTTTTGTGTTTGCTGTGTTGAGACCGTATTTAAACATTGTGTTTGTTGAAATGTTTGTGGAACAATGTTACCTGACCTTATGTCGTTTCCTGCTGGTTTTTTGTTTGTTATACTTCCATCGGTTGCAACTTATGTTGCTGGAGTTTCGAACAAATTTGTTTGCACCGATTGCATCGTTGTTTCCTTCTGCTGTTTATTTTTTAGATTTACCAGGAAATCCCGATTTCTTTGCAAGGGTCCAGCCCTAACTCCTCCATTATCTAACTTTCCAACTCGATTTATTCTTCCTCCTCCACTGGAATTTCTCAGTTCTTTTCCGCCATGACGTCACTACTCATATTCCCTCAAAAACTCACAAACAATTGTCGTAAAAACTATAATTTGACCCGGATGGCACTAATGTTAAAGCAAATCTTGGACCCTTAAGGATTATGGACCAAGACCAGCTCGATTAACAGATAATGTTAGTGATACTTGAGAGATATGAGAGATTATAAAACACATAGTTAAAGGTGAAATGATATTCTTTATATTATGTATTGTATGCACTGTTATAGACATTTAAGGTGTATATGTATAGGACAATATGTCATCGATAGTTGTACTATTTTTCTCTCATGGCTGAGCACGAGAGAATGTCTACAATGGCTAAGCACGATAGAATTGTCCTTTTCCAGCTGTTGTCTGTCGTACGATTACCTGTCTTTAGTGAGCTTATACATTCATTAATCTCTTTTCGTAACAATGCTCTGAACATAGCTCTTTTGATCTCATCTGTCCAATGTTCATTTCTGGGTATTACCCTTATGTTTGTTTGAAAGTAATGGATTGAAGAGGGAATGGAATGAGAGAAGGAATGAAATGAACAAGGGAATGAAATTGATCATTACCATTCCTTTGTCTTGTTTGGTTAACCTATGGAATGCAATAAATAATTACTTTATGTTGTTTGCTATCTAAAAAAAATTGTAGGAATGAAATAGAAATAATAAAAATATTTGTATCCCAAAATATATATTTTTTACTTAAAAAAAAGCTGAAATGGAGACGGTGGTGGTAGTAGCTCCGGCGACGAAAATGGTGGTGGTGGCGGTCAGGTGGGGTGGTTGTGGTGTTGGGGGCGGCGGTGGTAGCAGTGGTAGTGATGGCGATGGTAGGGTGGCGCGACGGAGGTGGTGGTCAGGCAGCAACAGTGGTGGCGGTTATGGTCAAGTGGCGATGGCAACGCTAGTGATAAGGTGGTGGTGGTGGTGGTAGTGGTGGTGGCGGCGGTGGTGGTGACGAAGGTGGTGGCGACGGCGATGGTGGTGGTCAGGTGGTGGTGGTGACGGTGGTAATGGTGGTGGTTATTAGGTAGTGGTGGTGTTGAGAAAGTATGGTGATGGAGGAATGGAATGAAAAAAAAGAAGGGGGGTGGGAAGGAATGGTTTTGATGGAATGGGATTCCATGTGTAATAGATGATTCCATTCCATTGAGCAACCAAACACCACTTTCTTCATTCCCACGTAATGAATCATTTCATTCCCCCTGTCATTCTTGCATATCAAACGCTACCTTATAGTTAACAAGTTTATTTCAATAAAAATATTCTTTCTGTATCTGATTTTACCTTAAGCAAACAAGTTAGTTTTTTAGTAGGTTAAAAGTGGCAAATTTCATAACAGAGTACTATCACCTTATAAAACAATCTATTAACTATTGTGAAAAAATAATACTTTTCCTAAATAATTTCTTATTATTTCAAAAATTGTAATAGTGTTATAAAGTTTATGCCTTTTAGAAATAAATCATAACCTAAATTGTTGACGGTTGTTTTCATGTCACAGGTTTGATGTAACACCGTAGGCAAATCATACGTCGGCCGTGGAAATGAGAGATCTTTGGTTCATAAGTAAATGTTTTGCTTCTTAAATCACCAACGCATTTAGGGCTTAATGCTAGTGGACAAAAGGATAGCTCCACAATTAAACGTGCTCAAATTAAAATAGTGATAGGATGGGTGACCTCCTGGGAAATCTCGTCCTAGACAACCAAAAACAAATTCGTAATCTCTTATTTGGCAAAATGGAAAATATTGGTAGTGTGGGACCAGATGTTACATATGAAGTTTGCACCCAGGGAACCGTGGTGAACCTTATTTGAAACGTTACTCCTACTTGCGTACCTGGACATGGAGATAAACAATTGATTTAAAAGAGCATGGTTTATGACTGTGATTACTTCATGTTTCTTGGTTCGATATTAGAGAGGTAATTAATGATCTTTATACGAAAACAAAATATATTTTGTTTACTTTTGATTAACGTTCTAATTATTTGTTCATCGTTATGTTTTGAAGAAGCAAAGCGATGGTTGATGAGGCCATGATGTACTCGTAAAATAAACAGTTTAACGGCTTCGCAGGCCTTCTTGACGAAGAAGATGTTGCAAACATTGCAGGGTTGTTATGTTCTTATAACAATCTATTTATAATACGTTACATGGTTTGGTAGTCTCTAATTCGGTATTATTTCATATTTGTATCATGTAAAGCATCTAGACGTAATGCATGTGATCCAGAATGCGGGTAAAAACTACACACAATCCAGTCTCGGGAATTCTTAAACCTTCAAAAGAATACTTTCATATTTTCGCCTCTTTGTGGACGAAAGCAAGATATGATGAAAACATCATCGTGCCAATCTTGACACTAGTGACATGTTATGTTTTTACTGATGATCAATTTTGAGTGTCCTATTTCGATTTTTCATTTTATAACTTTATCATGTTTAAGGTTTTATCGAAAATCTTCAATGGCGATGGTTACGGGCCCATCTCGTCTAGGTGGATGGGTTGATGTGAGAATGGAACCTTAGTTCCTTGCAACAAGTAAGAACTAATATTATTTCTTTGGTATATTGTTTGTTTAAAATTTATCAAAGTATATATGAAACCTAGTTATTTATATACCGGTGGTGTTTGCAATACAGTAGAAACTCGATAAATTAATACTCGATTATTTAATAAACTCTCTAAGATAATATTTTTTGCTGGTCCCGACTCGGGGATAGGGTGCTAAATTAATTATTCGCTAAAATTATAAGATAATACATTTTTGATAATTTCTTTAATCCCCATATAAAATATAAATTAATAATTCCTTATATATAGCATATTACATGAATGATATATGAAGGTTTCTTGAAAAATGACTCAATTGTCTTTTGTTTTTTGTTAAAATCAATTTCCCATTCAATCTCGTCTCTAATTTTCCTTAGCATGGTAAGAACTTATGGTGTTGTTTTCTCATAGCTCAACAAGAAATTGTTCAATGTGATTGCCGCTTTAATAGCTTCGTTTCGCGAAGGGGGGAGATTGAAGGTTTCTTTCAAATAGGGCCATTCATTTGATATACATGCATTGTATATAATAATTAAGTGGAAGCTTAAAAGGTGTTTATAAACAAAGTATTATACTATAAATTAATAAAATATTAATTAATATATAAATTAATAATTATTAATTTATCGATTAATTAATAACTCTTTTAATTAATAAATTTTAGTTGTTCAAAGTGTATTATTTTATAGAGTTTCGACTCTAGATAAGGTACCACCAAATGTTTACTCATCTTTCAATTTATATATATACTAGTTTTTATCCCCCGTATTACGGGGGTTGCTTTATATTGTTTGTTCTAAGATATTTTTTTTGAATTTATATTTTTTTATTGTATGAAAGTTAATAATATACTTATGATTTGATGATAAATTGTTTCACAAATAAATGAGATGTTTTAACCCGGTTTAAAAGCTATATGGTTTTGATGAAACCTAAGACCCGTTTATTTTTTTTACTATAAATTTGGTTATTTTAATTATAAATAATATTTATGAAAGTTAATAATATACTTATGGTTTGATGAGACCCAATACTCGTTTTTTTTACTATAAAATTGGTTTTCTAATTTAAATAATATATATCTTTTTTTAAAATAAATAAGATATTAATTTCTAGTATGTCCTATTTTATAGGATTTTTACATCAATAATTTGGTGAGAATAATTTTTTATTTAATGAGATGCTATAACCCGTTTAAGGAATATCTGGGTTTGGTAAGACCCATATCCATTAATTCGGGTCAAATGCATGAAAAGCCTTCATTTAAAAATCAAGCAAATCTGTTGACTCCAAAAAAAGAGGGAGCGACCACATCGCGACACATAAGATTTTTATGTTTCGCTTATATATATTATAGATATAGATATGATGTATGGTCTCAAAACAACTTCATTCTGACTTAGTCTTAAAATATTGATTAAAAAAAATATGACACAATCAACGATACATAATTTAGTATCTATCATTTAATTTGAATATAAAATTCCTTAACGTTATTTATAACACCGGTTGATTTACACATCAAAGTTTATGTTTAAGTTGAAGCCTAAGTACATCATAATCAAAAACCCTACATATTTAAACGAAAATTAAGTACAATGTAAATTAAAAATAATCAATACCTGGAAAATCATCAAAAGTTAATAACATCGACTATCAATTAAGTTGAAAATTAGACAAACAAAAACATTAAACTTTTGACCACCTCGACACTAGAAAACAAAACAATAAACATGGTACAACAAACGTTAGCTCATTTCGTATACTTGAAAGTAAACTTTACCCCAACGATATATATAGCTCACCTCGGTCAAAAACAAAAAAAAACTTACAACCAAAATGACATTAAAAGCGAGCGCTATTTAATAAACTTAATATAACAAATAATATATTTTAAAATATATACTAAAAAACCTGAATAAACCCTCATGACACACGAACTAAGCTAGTTATATACTATATATAAATAATAAGTTTGTACGGCACTGTATTGATTGATGAATTTTGTTTTGTTTTTTTAGTTAGATTACTATAATAACGCATTGGAAACCAATCAAACGTCAGTATTTTTTAAACCTAAAAGAAACGGACTAAGTTCGTGTAGACTTGCGGCCTTATTTATAGCCCATGACTGACAACGCTCGAGTTTTACCAATGCGCAAGTTTAACAAACGACCCCCCTCCCCCAAAAAAAAATTGGTCGTTGGTCCACCTCAATTTTATATGTTTTTTCGTTTTTGAGTTCCGTTACTGTAACGTACGAAATCAAAACATGTCGAATTCGTGTCAAGTTACCGCCTCAATGCTTGGTATTAGCAACGCTTGGGTTTTACCACTGCCCTGGTTTGCTAACCAAATAAACATCGTTTTAAATATTTTGTTTTCTTATTAATTAGTTAATGCTTTTATAAGTTCATTTAACGAATTCATTTTTTGGGTTTTAACGCTGAAATTTTATCAATGGTGTCTATGTGGTAACGAACACAGCCAATACTGACCGAATTCGTGTCGACTCATCGTCGTAATACTCGAGTTTTACCAACGTTCGTGTTTTAATGTTATGGTTTGCCAGCTGCCTCGCCGCAAAGCGCCAGATAAAAAAACTAGTTAAATATAAAAGCCGTTGGTTTAATAGGCATAGGCCATTTTTTTTGGAATTTGATATAAAAATATATTATAGAAAATATAAATTATTTATTTTTGTCAACATGATGCCAGTTCTTTGAATGGAGACTTAAGTAAATATAAAATGACACAAATGCCCTGAAAGCATGAGCTAGAATCATCAGTCATGCAGTATAGATAGATAGATACATTGTCTCTAACGTGAAGAAAGAATTGAATATGATGATCATAAAAAACATGTCCTCTTTCTCAACACACGTGTGCAATGCCATCTCTTGCCATTTCACTATCCTTCCACCAAGACACGTACCATGCCAACAGGAATACACTTATCTACTTATTCACTTGTGGTCTGCCCTATAAAGTCACCTCTGAATAGAATATGATTACCTCGTACACTTCACATCCATCTAACTGATCATAAACATAAAATATGTTGAGTTCCGTGATCAATGCCGGAGGGAGGAAACAAGACCGAAGGTCCACCGGTCAGGCGAGTTCGCGAAAAGGGTGCATGAGAGGCAAAGGTGGTCCGGAGAACGCTTCGTGTACCTACAAAGGTGTCCGCCCACGGACCTGGGGAAAATGGGTGTCTGAAATCCGCGAGCCAAACCGGGGCAGCCGCATTTGGCTCGGGACTTTCAACTCTGCTCGTGAAGCAGCAATAGCGTGTGACGCTGCGGCCCGTAGACTGTACGGGCCCAGTGCGCATGTCAACCTCCCTGAAGAGACCGCTAATGCGCCACCCGCCGTGACCGAGGCCCGGCACCACTGCGCGATTCAACAAATGAAGAAACAACAAGAGTTTGAAAGACAGATACATGCACCAGCAACAGCAGCAGCAGCAATATAATAAGGTCAAAGTGGAAAGTGTAATGGTGCCCGAGATCCCAGATCTTAACGGGCACTATCATAGTTTCACCGGTGATAATAATTGCGTCGTTCCAAATGGAAACCTGAACGCCGACCTGCCCGAGTTTGATGACTCGGGTTTATGGACCGAAGCGGCTTCAACAATGGACTATCAATCGCAAGTGATCGATCCGGGAATCGGTGCATCAACATACAATGATACAATTGGCATTGAATTAAACCATCCGTTAATGGTGTAATTATCTTCATCCGATGGTCATTTTTCTCGTCGCGAAAGATTTGGTATCTAGGTGACATGGCACGTAATACAAAATATAATGTATATATATAGTTAAAATAATACCATAGTATATAAGATGTATATGAGATAAATATATAGGTATGATGGAAGATAGTCACGTGAGTGATATGGGGAATGATCATAAAAGTGTAGTGTTTATTTCAAGGTATATTGTATAACTATGCAGAGTATATATACATGTGTGAAATCGTCCAACTTGTTATCTACCTATGCGTATAACACACACATACTTTTACTTCTGTTTGATTTTACATTTTATGGTATAACATGTAATTTCTATCATATACAACATTGAAAACTATATCTACAACATTTACCTTTTGTCCATATAGCTATAGGGGTGAGCAAAAAACGGTTCAGAACTGCAGAACCGGAACCGAACCGGTGCCTTAGAACCGCTAACCGGTGTTATATTACGGTTCTTGGTTCTCAGAATTTGCATTAAACGGTTCACGGTTCGGTTCCGGGTAAAACCGGCGGTTCTAGACTTGGAACCGAAGAACCGAAATATTAAAAAAGTTTTTACTGAATTTATCAATACCCATTTTTTATTGAGTAATTTATTAACCACGTCCATTCAATCATTATTTAAATCAAATCTTCTTTCTTTTCGTTCAAGACCTAGCACCTATGATCAATTTTGATTTAAGCTATCAAGAATGATATGATCTTCCTTTAATCTATCATTGCTAATGATTCATTTAACTTAAACAATTAGGTTTTAATCAAAAGTATAACGGATGTTCATGTTGTAATCTAAATTAATTTTACCTTAAAAGAAGACATACGATTATATAAACGTGTTTTGTAATTTGTAAAGTTTGCACAACATATTTGATAAATATACAGCGGAAACGGTTCTGGCCAGAACCAATTAGCGAGAACCGACTTTACTGGTTCTGGAACCGAACCTGTTTACATTAACCGGTTCCGGTTCCGGATCTAACTTTTAGTCAGTTTCGGTTCTGGTTCGGTTCTCGCGGTTCTAAACCATTGCACAACCCTAGATAGCTATATCCACATCAATATCAATTACTTTTCCGGATAAAGAAAACTATAGATATTTAAAGAAAAAATAAAGAGGTATATTTGTTCCATTCTTCACACTAGCAAGTAACGGTTACGGGTAGAGGTGCACAAATTGGGTTTTTCTAATACCTGGGCTCTGGTATGGAACCGGTTTCGGGTATGATCGGGTATTGAGAGAAATCGGGTAGGGTATTGAGGAGAAAAACGCAACCTTATGCACCCGGGTAGGGTATGATCGGGTTCGGGTTACCGGGTATGTGTCCGGTAAAGACCATGTATTAATACCCGGTTTTGAATTTGAAAATTTTATATTCATTTTAAATTTGTTTAAAATTTGAATTTTCCCTATAATTTATAAAAATAATTAAACTATATTATAAAAACCATAAATTCACTTAAGCATAAATTATTTACTTAATAACATGCGTTTTAAAAAAACTTTAACATAAAAGTTGTGAAGTAAACATAAAAATATACTATAAAAACTCATGTATTATTTCGGGTATTAGAAAATTGGTATCGGGTATAACCGGGTATGGGTATAGGGTATGAACGATTCCGGGTATTTACGGGTATAAATCGGGTACGGTTCCGGGTACGGGTATTGAGCAAAAAAACATACCCTATCCATACCCTACGAGTAGGGTCGGTTCCGGTTTCGGGTATAAAAAAAACCAGTTCGAGGTTTTTTTTCGGGTCCGATTCTGGGTACGGGTTTTTTGTGCACCTCTAGTTAAGGGTAGTTGTGGGTTTGAGACTTTTGAGTACACTAAAAACTAAAGATATTTAATATAAAACTAAAACGTGATATATTTTATTAAAGAGTAAAGTGTTAAAATTGTTCATGAGGTTTGGTCAATTGTGTGATTTTCATTCAAAAAGTTCCTTTTTGCAACTAGACCATTGAGGTTTCCTATTTGTTGCTAGTTACATCCAAATCGTTAACTTGTTGCTGTTAGTACACATTTTATCGTCTCGGTCTTTGTTTAACCGCATTTGGTCTTTGTATTAAAATATAGGGGTATTTTAGTAAATGTACTTGGTACATTCGTCATGTAATGACACATTCGTTTGAGTAGTCAATAACGAATGTGTCCATTCGTGTTTATTTTGGTTCATTCGTTAGATTTATTAATGAATGACGACAACAAATGTGGTATTCGTTAGTCTAAAGTGTTTGTGCTTAACGTATGATGAAGAATGAAGCTCATTCGTTATGGCTTGTATAACAAATGACTTCATCGTCTATATATACATGTAATGCATAAAGTAATCTAAGCTGTTATTCTTATTATTCGTTTGAACGTCGTTATGCTGCTGAATTGTTCTCTCAACCTTTAGTTAAAGTAATTCAGTGTGACCTAATCGTATATCATATCAGTGACTAGATCTGTAAGTGTATATTGATCGGAATCAATCAGGCTATGGTTTCTCAAATGGTATCAGAGCTACTATCAGATTGATTATCGATTAGGTATAATATATACATCAATTGAAGCAGTAGTTGATTGTTAAAGGTATTAAAACTGATTTTGTAACTGTATGGACTGATATTTGCTCAATTATATACTAGAGACATGATAATTGATCTTAATATATGGTTCTTAGTGTTCGTAATCATCTTCTGATCATTCGTACGAGTTTAATTGTATTAATCTGATTCAATTCTAGCGAACTGGGGATTTGTGTGTTTTGGCGGGAACAAAGTACGATTTGGATTGGATTTGGTAAAAACTGAGTGTGTTGGATTTGAGTTTGAGGTTTGGATTGATTTGATTGGATTCGGATTGATTGGACGAGTTGTTTGAGTAGTTGATTGTGGATTTTGGTTGTGTTTCAGATGAGTTTTAGATGTTTGCATGTTGTCTAGATTTTTGGTTTGAATCTAAAAATCAAATGAAGATTTAAAGGTTTGAATGCACATTCGTTATCTGATGAATGGCACATTCGTTAGTTGAACAATTCATTCGTGTAAACAGTGGTAACCGTTTTTGCTAGCTGTCATTCTGTTCTAACTACTCATTCGTCAAAATAGTACCACGTTCATTCAGTTTTAAATCTCTTTCATGACATACTTCATTCGTTTGATCATGCGTTTGAGTTCATGTGTTTAAACAGTATCATCGTCAACTCATCATTCGTTATACATTCGTTACTCAGGCAAAACTCACTTGTTACCAAAACACATGCTCTTTTGGCAATTTTCGCCCTAAAATCTATAGATTAACAGTTTTGACCCTATATTTTTAAAGATGGTTAATTTGTATGCCTTATCTTCTCAAAACATGATCATGCAACATATGTTACATTTAGATGCTGAAATTGGGTCTCATTCCAAATGTCCAAGACTGATGAAATTGAGTGATTTTGCTAAGTGGGAACCGAGGTTTAGAGCACACTTGGGATCCATACATCCTGATTGTACTCGTAGTCTCAATAATGTCTATACTCCTCCTTTTCTTGGTGATTCCAGTACGAGCTATACTGAGAAACCTTTTGAAACATACTCAGTGGAAGTGAAGACAACTTTGGAAATCGAGACAAGGGCTTATTCAACCTTGACAATGGCTTTACCCGAGAATATATTCCATCAAGTTGCAAGTATCAAAATCTGTGCTGCTTTGTTTCAGCACCTTAGAATAAGAAGTATGGGTAATACTTTGGAGAGTAAGAAAGTCATGTTATCAGTTCAGAAACTTTTGCTTGTTAAAAGGTGAAACTGTTGAGGAGATGTTGACTAGGTTGTGCCACTTGATTGCTGAATTGACAAATCTATCTATGGAACCTAGTCAGTTTGACCAAATTGACACTGTGAACAATGTGTTACCAAGTTCATATTCTACTTTCTTTTTGGTTTTGAAAGAGAATAGTTTCTTCAAGAATGATGATCTTACTACATTGGAGTTTATGCAAAAGATTAAAGAAAAAGGAGTATGACTTGAGGTGTCAAAACTCATCTAAAGATAATTAAGACCCTACCTTGTATGATGCTTCTCTTCCCATGAATAGCAGTTCAGTTCCTATCACTGCTTTCTATTCACAAAACGACTAAGAAGTTCCACAAGCTAGAGATGCTATACCTAATCTATGTTTTATGGCTTATGGTTCAGTAATTCATCTATATAGTCAAGTACTCCTTTTGCAGGTTCAAGTAATTCGTCTGCTTCTCAATCACCACAAGTGTAACAACTCGGGTTTTCGTTTATTTTATTAACATCAATTACCCGACCCGTTTCGATGTTCGGAAAATTTTATTATAATATCATGGTTATATAGTAAATTTTATTATATTATTTATATTTGTTGATTATATTTATATATATAATCAACTTTGAAAGATATCCAATTTTCGCCCCAAAACTATACTTTAAGCCTTTGTGTACCCTTGTCTAATCTTGAAGGACCAAATAGCAAATTTGTTTTAAATAATATTTGTTTGTTTCTGGACCCGCTTTCTTTGAACCCTTCAACCCGAACCCGTTAACCCGTTTCTTAACTTGTACCCTAATCTTCGTTTATTATTGCAATTGATCTATGCTTCATATTCTTTACATATACTCGACCCTACCGACATGATTAATTAGGAAAACACGATCAAAATATATACGAATTGACAATCTAAATGACCCGTCATACACGTTTTCTGTAATTGAAATCTACACATAATAATAATACAATTAAATGATTATACACATTCCTGATAATCTCGCAAACCGTTACCCTAACACTAATTGCATCCAAGTTGTATGTGATTCCCCTGGTTGATTGTTTTTTGGTCGCTGTTGATCTTTCAACGTTCACCATTGATCTGTAACATAATCAGGTAATTGAATCATGTAAATACTTCGTGCTAACATGCTTAACAAAAGCCCTTACCCCTATTGATCGTTTATAAACGGGTTTGATCGATAGAGTTTTCTAGGGTTTATAATCTTTTGGGGGAAATCTTGATTACTGTATATGTGTTTTTGTTTGTGTATGATTGCAACAAGACACCCAAACGCAGCTGGTGGTGTGGCGTGGGTTACACTTTGAGCTGACTGGGGGGTGCAGGTTCGAACCCCAGCCAACCCATTTTTGTTATATATTTTTTTTATCATTATTTATTCTGAATACTAAATGGTTTATAAATCAATATTAATTAATATTAATTATTTTATAAACGTTATTTTACTAAGACCGATATCATTAAGTTATGTCTTTTGTCAAATCTCGTTAAAAGCTTGTTTACGTACCTATACATATACATACATATATATATATATAAATGCATTATAAGTATATTTTAATAATATCAAATAATATTAAAACTTATTTTTTTCATTTAAAACCCGACACTTTGATTCACGTTTCATTATCATTGAACGTCTTTATCAACTTGCTTATATTTAGTTTACACACACACACACACACACACACACACATATATATATATATATTATATCTAATAAACGTATATATAGATTTTTCTACATACTATATTTAATTATCTACACATTATTATAATTATATTATTTATTTATTTATTTAGATATTATTATTATTATTATAATAAGAATATCCTATATCTTAATTGTTTAAATTAATTAAGTATTTATCAAGAATAATAAATGATGATTTTATAAACAATAAAAAGTAATGTTTCTTATAAATGATAATCAATAATAATGATTATGTAAATCAATCGTTCAATCAATAATATTATAATCTCAAACATAACTCAAATTACATCGAAATCTTAATTTATTAAATCATGTTATATCTTTATAATTAATCTTATTAATATATTTTAACTAAGAATCATTGACGGTATATCCCGAATGATTTATCTTTTTCAATTCATCATCATCATTGTAATTTCTTTCCTCTAAACAGGTAAGTAATCACTCCCCTTTTTACCTATTTTAAATCCTTTTGGGTATATATGCGTATTTTCAGTATTTATCTATTATCTAGTATTGAAAACCGCAATTGTTTAATCATTGTGTGTATATCAGTTTATGCCTAACTTGCTATTTGCTTACTTGCTTTATTTGATACATTTTGGAGAGGTACAACATATTCACATTATAGTATGATTGTACGACCGTCGTAGTGGCCGGCGTCCGACGCATTGACAATGGTTTCACCGACATCTCATTCTTGGTAACCAATGCCCATTCGCATGGAAACGGTTTAGCCCTTTCTTTATGGTTTGGTTGATTGTTTATTTAACAGTTTATTCTCACATAAACAGTTTGCATATTCTTTATTTATTATATATTATTACTGTTGTGTCTTAAACGGGTGTTTTACTCACTCAACATGTGTTGTTGACAAAAAAAAAATATTTTATACGCATTTGTAGGTTATAAGCTTGTTTTTTAGCAAGATGAAGATCACGTAGAGATGCCCTTTTAGGATACAAACTTAATTGATCATTGCTGTAATTTCTTTATACTTGATGTACTTAAATGTAATTGTTTTATTTAAATAAATTAAATAGATATTGTCATTTATCAATTTGCATGATAGTACATTGAGAGCTGCGAGCAATCAGCTCACTCCCGGCACTTCCGCCGTGGGTTGGGGTGTGACAACCCAGAGCCGAATGTTTAAAATAGGTCGTTAGTGGTGCCTTAGTAACATGATTAGGAGCCTCATACGTGCTTATTTGTTTACCTGATGTGTTCTATTTGTTTGTTTATAGCTTACGTTATTATTTGCTAGATTAAATACTTATTTAACTGGTTAATTAATTGTTTATTTTTGTTGTCATACACACACAACTCCGAAGCTATGCTTCACCTTCAAAATATTTTATAACTCCGAGACTATGTCTCACTCTCAAAGTATTTTATTTAATGTTAGTTAATTGTTTTTCATTATTGGTAAATTCTTTGAGAATTTCCTAGCTTTGTTTTTGCTTTTTTTCACTTAAAATTAGAGAGTGTAACAAGATTCCCCGCCATAGTGGAAATTGTCATGCGACCGACACTTTAAGTGTTTAAAGTAATCGGCTAAACGATTACACTCTTTATTGTGTTTTATTATTTTTAAATGTCTAGCCAGGTGTAAACCCATGGGACGCCATGGACACGCCAACTGTACATTTGCACAATTCATTATATTTGCGATATTTTGTTGGAACATTATCATCCGTGGTGATACACGAGATGTTTCAACTATTTATGCTTGAGTTCGTTTATTCGTTATTAGTTTAGTCGGTTAAGTCGCCATGTAACGCTCATGGGTCGACAGACTTAATTAATTCATTAATTCGTTAATTAAGTTGGGCCATTCAAATTGCTATGTAATGCTCATGGGAGGCCAACTCACACATTTGTTTTGGTTTTGGTATGCTAATAAGTTGGGAAACAAAATGCCATAGAAAGCTCATGGGAAACCCAACACATCGAAGAACATTCGTTACCTGTTTATTTGATTTTATACGAAATGATTTATGATTTGACTTAATTATTTAATTATTCTGTTATTCAATTATTCAATTATTTACTTATTAAATCACCCTTGAATCAAGATTTATTTATTCGATCTATTTATACACTCAAAACATTTTTATTCCCCTGATCGGATACAAGTTCTTCATTTATTATGACTCGGTTATCACGAGCCAATCAAAAAATTTACACTCTATTATTTAATTGGTTTTCACATATTCATCTTATCACGTTGTTATATTATTGCACAATTTAATAATCGAATTGCTTTCTTATACATCTGGTATCATATAGATAAACTATTAAACATATTTCTGGTATTCAACCTCAAATCTTAATTTGTTAAAACATATTAAACTTTGATAAAATGTATTTACTCATCAAAGTAACTCATTGATTTTCCATCTAGACTCTAACTTATCCTTAAGTAATGAATAAACATCAGCATAAGATATTTAAGTTTCGTTTTACACAATAATTCATATGAAATCTACACAACTATCCAATCTTCTCATTAAATCACGTCTTTATTAATCATAGAATGTTTTCTCAACATCCAACAAATTCAATCATTTATTTTCTATAACCGCCTCATGGCCACATGTAGTCAAGGAGATAGCTCCTACGATCTCTAAAATATTAACTCATTTTCCAAAGCATAAATGCAATCAATTCAATCTTGTTCATTAACTTCTTGTTTAATAAATTCAATTCATTTACCCCTACTCTTTATCATAACAACAACAATAACAAACGCAAGCCTAAACATCAACTATATGCTGATAATCAAATTAACAATCAATCTCAACAAAATCATAGCGTCTAAAACAAGAAACTTTATGTTAAAATTCACTCTATATGCTTCACTTGCCATCACTATTCAATTCAACCCTTATATCGTTTTGTACCCAATATAATCATTCGGTTATTTGTGTCACACCCCGAAAACCATAATGACAATCAGCGGGAGACTTAGGTTAAGCCTTTCGGGATGTGGCAGACGCCATTAGCCAATCACATTACAACACAATTTAAAATAACATTTTTATTTATAATATCAGAGTCTTGCATGTCTAAAGACACGGATAATGTTATTTAAAACATTAATATATTACAAACAACATCTTATTCAAACACCGACACTTCGTTCTCGCTCCCTTCTCGCGAAATCCTCATTTACCTGAAAAGCATATTAAAATAATTTTGTCAACACGAATGTTGGTGAGTTTCTCGATAAAAAAACAGTTTTCGTATAAAAATATATATATAATATAATAGTTTGCAACCTACCATATCCCCAACGGTACCGATCAAACACGGTAAACACCATACCGATCACACATGGTATACATAACAGTACCAAACACGGTACTCAAATAACCAACAGATTGCCTTTTACAAACAAAGTGTTAGTTGTAAACTAGCTAAGAGTACAACGTGTGTATGACTACCAATTTGATAACTCGAAACATACCATACTCAAAATATTCCCACTTTTAACCCAACGCAAATGGAAGTGGGTGGCGTCACCCCGATAGATCTACCAACATTTCTGTGTCCGATACCCTGGTTAACAGTTATTTAACTAAATTGATTCATCCCACTATAACAACAATTTGTAAAACAATCCACGTTTTCCAACAACAATACAATGAAAACAGTACATATATATAAGTATATATATATATCAACATACATATGCTTTTCCCCAAAAGTTAAAAAAAAGGATTAAAACAAGGGGCGTAGAAAAAACTCACAGTTAATTCCATAAATTGTCCAAAAAGACTCGTGTCCTGAATCAGTACACGTTTGTTAATATTTATAGTTCAAGTTTGAATGATTTGGTGACGACCCTATCCTATATCACCTCATTCTAAGTGATTATACAAGCATACAAAAACACAAGGTTCCTATTCAATCACTTAGCAACTATCGGTTACACAAGTAAAGAATTACTTAATAATAATTTAGTAAATTTTTATTAAATGTAAATTGTGAAAGTAATATTTTGATTACTGGAATATTTAGAAAAATTTTAGTTTTGACATATTATTACTTTTAAACGGTTTTTATCGGTTTTGCCGGTTTTTGACGGTTTTGCCCTTAAAGACGAACCGATTAACTTTTCGTGTAAAATTTGAATATTAAATTACCAAAAATCAGTTAATGTATGATTTTAGTCAAGTTTCATAAGTTTATTCAAAAAAATGTCATGGTTTTTATTTTTGGTTTTGTTTTCTCAAAAACGTCAATTTTTAACATTTTCGTGTCAGTTATCGCGACGCGAATCGTGTAAGTGTCAAGTTTTGTTTTCTTGACCTTCTCCTATACTTTAACTTATGTTAGGTATAAGAATATTATGGTTTTAGGGTCTGGTTCAAAACAGTCCCGAAAACCCCTTGTCGGTTCACTTTAAAAGTCGAACTTTCCGACCGTTAATGTTACCGACAAGCTTTTTAAGCTATATTATCAGATCAAATCATCATGTACAGCAAGTAAGCATATAATAAAATGTATTTCATCATCATGCAACACATAATACACATCAAACAATCATCAAATTACCCATGCTCAAGCCTTAGCTTCAAGTTTCAAATAAAGTTTCTCATTTTAGCAACTTTGTTAAAAACCATATTTTCATCTAGTTCAAGTTTTCAAGCATCAAGATATATATCATATGTTTTATCTCATTAAACTAGTTTGACAACAATCAATCCAACTTGTTTCGTAAGCTTGTTTCATCTTTTCTATTAGTTTACCACATAAAGTTTCTTATTTTAGTAAGTGTCGGTTTTTGCAAATCTCTAACAACTTAATATTGTTCCATAGTAATGTTTACCAAAATATTCTTAAGCGTGTATTATAAACTACTAAGGTTTGCATGTATCAAGTAACAATTAAAACTTAAACCTCAAATTTCATCAAAATAAAGTTTCCTTTAATAGCATGTTTGTCATTAGTAACAACTTGTTTAAAATGAAGATAATAACTATAAGTATACAAAAAAAAAGAACCCTTTTTTGTAAAGCCTATGATGCAATTGGAACTTATCGGCAAAAACGAATCAATTTAGGTAGTCATTTGTGATTGCGATGGCGACTAGATCAACGTGTTATTGCTGTAAGATAAGTTCCAATCAAAATTCACTATGAATCCTTGGGGACCTATTATGAGATTTATGGACACTATCATGAGAGACAATATCCTAACTAACAACCTAATCATGTATTATTCCAACAACAAGGTAATGTACTCATTATCTTGTCTATCAATATTAACAAAAAGTCACTTTTCAAGTAATCATCAATATTAACTTTATGCATGTATATCTTTAAAGTTTAGTCAAGTGGGTTTACCAATAGAGATTATCATAGTATCATGTAATCCATATTTTACCAACAAAAGTCATTCCCGACCCCAAGCCATGGCTCACGGCCCATGGGGGTGGGCTCAACCAAGTTCCATTTCAATCTTTACTACCAAAACTCATGTCAAGTTATTATTCAAACTAATTCTTTTAGCCAACTCATTCAAGTTCCATATAACTAAGTGAAATCAATCTATCAAGTGACCATAACCCATGTTATTATCAAGCAAAGCAATCACTTACACACACACACAAACTCAAGGCTACATATGCACACACACACAAACTCACGGCCATGCATGCATGTACAAATCAAACACCGAACTTTGCATTTTTGAGACCAAAATCATTATTATTAAGCTCTAACTAAAGAATAAAACATCCAATGTTTAACCACATTACCTTAGGGTTTCGGATTTGAGGTTCAAGAGAAGAAAACAAGGGCTAGAATGTGCTTAAACTCTTTCCTAAGCTCTCTTGATCCTATCTTTTGATTATGCTAGCATGGAAAGCCTTTAATTTATAACATGGGTGTTCTTGGATTGTGAAAGAGGTGGTGGTGGAGAGAGGGATGGGGGTCGGTTCTAGGGAGGATGAAGAAGAAGAAGAAGAAAAAGAAGAAGAAGAAGAAGAAGAAGGGGTGGGGTGGTGCATGGGGAAGTGGGGAGGGTCTTAAATGGTTAATTACTTTCTTTCAAATCTAAACCAAATATCTTTCCAATGATTGTCTTATTTGTTGATTGGCCAAGATGGGAGGTGGGGTGGCTATATGTTGGCCGCCATTTTTGAGGTAGGGGGGAAGGGTTGGTTATTAAATTTTATCTAGTAAGTTTTGGTGGTAAAAATTAACGTAAAATGATAATTGGTGGACCAAACGAACTCCGTTTCTATTAATTTTTGTCAGACATTAAACGAAATTGAATTTCAGTCAGTAACAACCTAAAAACTAATTTTTCTAAGAAATTTGACGGTTGGCTCTTACGGTGTCCTCTACTAACTCTTGATCGCTTATTTTCTAATTTTGCAATCCGAACCTTTTAAAATTAAGTTGATATACTATCTCTAATATTCCAATACTATTTTTGATTTTTCAAGGTCATTTTGTCATATTTATGATTTATTCGTTTCTAAGTCGTCACCCGGTGCCATTCTACGCAGTGCTCACTACACGACAAATTTCAGCTTTTTCAAGATTTTTGATTTAAAACTTATTTAAAAACAATAATTTTGGACAAAAATACTTTTTAATTATATTTATTTTATTAATTACTATTTGATCACGGTTACGGTAATTACCAGATCGATGGTCGTCACATTCTCCCATCTTTTTAGAAATTTCGTCTCGAAATTTAGGATGAGGTACTGGTTTCGGAACCTACGGGAAAAAGTTGAGGGTATTTACGCTTCATTTTATCCTGACGTTCCCACGTGAACTCAGGACCAAGTCTAGAATTCCTTCGCACTTTCACCAACTTAATCTTATTATGCCTTAATTTCTGGATTTTCCAATCCATAACCTCAACAGGTTCTTCCACAAATCGAAGCTTATCATCGATTCGGATGTCCTCAACAGGAACAATTAGCGATTCGTCAGAAAGGCATTTCTTTATGTTTGATACGTGGAACACGTTGTGTATCCCACGAAATTCTGAAGGTAGCTCTAGTCGGTAGGCTACTGGCCCTATACGTTGAATAATCTTGAATGGTCCAACAAATCGAGGGCTTAGCTTGCCTCTTTTGCCGAATCTAATTATTCCTTTCCAAGGTGAAACCTTTAACAACACTTAGTCTCCTACTTGGAATTCCAATGGTCTCCTAAGATTATCCGCATAACTCTTCTGTCTGTCGGCCGCAGCTTTTAACCTATCCTTAATCTGAAAGACCCTATCGTGGTGTCTTGGATAATTTCAGGTCCTGTAAGCTGTTTCTCTCCGACTTTTGCCCAACAGAGAGGAGATCTACACTTCCTCCCATACAAAGCTTCGAACGGTGCAGCTTGAATACTGGAGTGATAACTATTATTATAGGAAAACTCAGCTAAAGGCAGATAAGTGTCCCATCTTTTTCCAAAATCGATGACACAAGCTCACAACATGACCTCCAATGTTTGGATGGTTCTTTCGCTTTGACCATCTGTCTGAGGATGATATGTGGTGCTCATGTCCAGTCGAGTTCCTAAAGACTCATGAAGAGATTGCCAAAAATGAGAAACAAAACGACCATCCCTGTCGGAAATAATTGAGACAGGTATGCCATGCTTGGCTACAATCTCTTTTAGATAAATCTGGGTTAACTTCTTCATTCTATCCTTTTCTCAGATGGGTATAAAATGAGCAGATTTGGTCAATCTGTCTACTACTACCCAGATGGCATCATGGTTCCGAGGCGTAACTGGCAGCTTGGTTATGAAATCGATGGTAATATTATCCCATTTCCACTGTGGGATCTTTGGTTCCTTCAAAAGTCCAGGTGGCTTCCTATGCTCGGCTTTTACTTTGGAGCATGTCAAATACTTACTGACATAAACGGCTATGTCTCCCTTCAAATTGGGCCACCAATAATGCTCTTGGAGATCCTTGTACATCTTGGTTGATCCTGGGTTGATTGAATATCTAGACTTATGCGCTTCGTCTAGAACAATTCTACGCAGATTTCCAAATAGTGGTACCCAAACTCGATCAATTAGGTATAATGCTCCGTCGGACTTTTCTATGAATTCAGCTTCGAGTCCTCGCAACTTCTCATACTTCAAATTTCTTGTCTTTAAAGCTTCACGTTGTGCATCACGGATTAGAGTAGTGAGACTCGTCTGAATGGTTAGTCCTAATGCACGAACACGCAAAGGCTTTTCTCTCTCCTTTTTACTCAATGCGACAGCCACAACATTCGCTCGCTTTACCTCGATGGTAACGAATACGGAATATCACAGTCGTAATCATTGAGTAATTCTACCCATCGACGTTGCCTCATATTAACTCCTTCTGATCAAAGATATGTTGGAGACTCTTGTGATCAGTAAATATTGTACATTTAGTTCCATACAGATAATGTCTCCAAATCTTAAGAGCAAACACAACAGCTCCCAATTCCAAATCGTGAGTCGCATAATTCTTTTCATGTACCTTGAGTTTCCTTGATGTGTATGCTATCACCTTGTCTCGTTGCATAAGCACACAACCAAGACCTAAGCGAGACGCATCACAATATACTACAAATCCATCGGTTCCTTATGGTAAGGATAAGATAGGTGCGCTACACAACTTTTCCTTTAAAATCTAAAAAGCTTCTTCTTGCTCTTCGGTCCATTCGTATTTCCTTTCTTTCTAGGTTAATAGCGTCAAAGGTTGAGCTATTTTGTAGAAATTTTTGATGAATCTCCGGTAATACCCAGCAAGACCTAAAAATTTTCGCAATTCCGTATGTGACTTGGGTGTCTCCCAGTGTCTGATTGCCTCATTTTTTTAGGGGTCCACGTGTATACCTTGCTCGTTAATCACGTGTCCAAGGAAACGTACTTCTCTCAACCAGAACTCACACTTTGAGAACTTTGCATACAGCTTCTCATTTCGAAGTAACTCCAAAATTTGCTTTAAATGCTCCTCATGGTACTCTTTGGTTCGTGAATAGATAAGTATATCGTCGATAAATACTATCACGAATTTATCCAAATATGGCTTACAAACTCTATTCAATAGGTCCATAAATGCGGCGGGGGCATTTGTTAGACCGAAAGGCATGACTAAGAATTCGTAATGGCCATAGCGGGTACTGAACGCGGTTTTGTGAACATTCGTATCAGCAACTCGCAGCTGGTGATATCCAGATCGCAGATCTATCTTTGAGTAGTAACTGGATCCTTGCAATTGATCAAACAAATCATCAATCCTCGGTAAGTGGTACGGGTTCTTAATGGCAAATTTGTTCAGTTCGCGGTAATCTATACACATCCTGAACGAGCCGTCTTTCTTTTTCACAAAAAGAACTGGTGCTCCCCACGGGGAATAGCTCGGTCTGATGAATCCTTTATATAGCAATTCTTGAATTTTATTTGCCATTTCCTGCATCTCTGAGGGTGCCAATCTATAGGGAGATCGGGCTACCGGTGCAGCATCCTGAACCAGGTTGATTCTGAATTCAACTTGCCTTGGTGGGGGTAAACCTGGTAAATCTTCAGGAAACTCTCTTACTACCGGAATATCTTCAATCTTCGGCTCTTCAGCTTTTGTATCTATCACCTTTACGAGATACGTTGGATAACCCTTGCGTAGCATCTTACGCGTTTGCATAATACTGGTAAGATTTGAATCTGAATTCCCTCGCTCACCTTGCACAAATAGGGTTTCACCACTTGGGAGTGGAAGCCGAATTTGCTTTTCCAAACAGATAATCTCAGCTTGGTTTTTGGATAGCCAGTCCATTCCCACAACTACATCAAAACTGCCAAAATCAATGGGTAACAGGTTGATATCAAACTGATGGTTTTCTAAAAGGAGATTACAGTTCCGTACTACTTCACCAGTTTCAATTAATTTCCCATTAGCTAGTTCAATTGAATATTTGGTATCTAGTTTACTGGACTCTATACCAAGGAGGGGCTCAAATTCTATGGAGACAAAACTTGGACAAAAGGTCAAAAGTCCAGTCATTATCGATACTCTTACATTCCATCGTCGCGAGGCGAAGCTTAACACCACATAAGGCGGAATCCTGCATAGGCAACATCTTTTTATGCTGATCCAATGTTGGGACTTATGTTTTAGACCAAGTCAACCAAGGGTGGATGGCTTGAAGACCAAGTCATGCTAGACTGGTATAAATAGATGTTTTTATTCATTTGTCTAGTATGAGTGACTGTATTGTGTATGTGTGAGATTTAGGGTTTTATCCCTTTGAGAGAGTCTCCACCTCCAGGATGAGCTCTCCTGGTGGCGTCTGATATTTCTTAATCGATCGTATGTATGAATGTATGTATGAGTGTTTCATCTTTATGAGAATCATTCGACTAATATTATCATACTACCATTTTCTATCTTTTGTGTTTTGATTACAATTGTTCATCCTACTTTATTGTTGATTGTTAATCAAATCAGGCTCCCTCCAATACACCTCATCCGTCCAAACATCTTTCAAGAGTGAATACTAGTGAGATTCGATCCTAAACCTAGTTCCGAGCTCCATACCGTTGTTTAATAACGATTATTCACTCTTCCGCACCGGGGCTCGGTTCTGTCAATTGGTATCAGAGCTGATTTCTGCTATTTTAGAAAGATTGTTGCTGATTGAAGATTTTAAGAAGAATGACGTAAGCAGATTACTGTTACATTGAAAAGTGACGTCAGCAGCTCTGTTCTTCATTTTTCTCCCAGATCTACAATCATTTGGTGTTTTCTCTTCCTTGTTCTATTTTAAGTTTTAATCTTTATATTTAAATCTTGTTCTTATCGAATCAGACACCTCAGATCTGAACTATTAGTTTTCAGATCTGAATATTTTTAAAACTCTGTTTTTATAAAGAAATTACTTTTGTTTTTCACAAAATGTCTGGTTACGAGGAACAAGAAGTCTCTACTAACAAGATTCCTAGGTTGTATGGACAGGAAAATTTCACAAAATGGAAGGTCTTGTTTGTAGCAGCCGTTTGCTATAATGATGTTGATATGTGGAACTCCATCAAGAATGGTCCACAAGGAGAAGTTGCAGAAGGGGCAAATGCAACTGCTGCTGTAAGAGAAAGAATGAGAAAGGTTGATGACAAGGCTTTAGCTATGTTGAAGCTAGGTCTGTCTTGGGAAATATTCACCAAGGTTGCACATCATCCCAATGCCAAGGCAATGTATGATGCAATACTTGAAATGTTTGAAGGAAATGTTGAGCTCAAAAACATCAAGAAGCAGAGACTGAAGCAGCAGCTAGAAAGATTTAAGTACAAAGATGGAGAAATGTTGAAGTCTATCCTTGAAAGGTTTTTGGGAATAGTGAATGATCTCAGGACCACTGACTATGTTATGACAGACTTTGATCTGAATACAAAACTGCTCAACTCTATGCCAAAGGAATGGTACACTGCTTGCAAGTTCATCCTTACAAAACACAACTTTAATGAGCTAAAAGTGGATGATGTAGTGTGCTTTCTCCAAGCTGCTGAAATAGAGATGATAGAGAATGAAATGATTAAGGAGGAAAGACCCTGCTTCAATGTTTCAAATGCATTTATTGCACCTATGGGTAATTTGACTACTAAGAATCAACAGCAGATTCCTATCATTGAAGAACCTGTTGAACTTAATTCTGATACTCCAAAATCATTTGTTGGTGGTAGCACAAGCAATCAAGGAAACCAGCAAAGATTCAATGTGCAGCTGATTGATGACACTGATTCTGCCTCTATGGCGAATGGGAATGTTCCTCACACTAATGGTGGACATAGTCAAAGCAGTGATACACAGGCATTGCTTTCAATGTTCACTGAATCATATAGTGCATTTGTTGCAAATAACTTAATTCACACAAGTGTAGCACAAGATGATCTTGAGCAGATAGATGCTGATGATTTGGAGGACATGGATTTGAAGTGGCAAGTAGCTATGTTGGCTCTCAGAAGCAAGAGGCTGTATAATAGGACTGGTAGGTCACTCCTATCAGGACCAAATGAAAGAATTGGTTTTGACAAGTCAAAAGCCATTTTCTACAATTGCAAACAGCCTGGTCATTTTGCAAGAGAGTGTAATCTGCCAAGAAATTTCCAAATGAACCAATTTCAGAACCAACCAAGAAATCAGCAGCATCAGTATCAACAACAGCCTCAATATCAGCAGAGACACAACACGGAAAAATAGGCGGCTGAATACGATAATATTTATTGAGTTACTGCCGTCTTCCTAAAAGAAACCCTAAATCGATTATCCACTTTGTATGATGAAAATTATATAAATGGAAATCTTTTGAGTGAATCTTGTTTGTGTTATCTACCTCTGATTATTAATTGCAACAATCATGTTTGTTATTGATTCCGCCTTTAACAAACAGTAATCTTTCTAAATATAGCAACCCGTCATTAACTCCCTTGTCGACACATCAATATGTGTGAGTTTTGACATGATTAAGTAAGATCCAGCTGAAATCGGGGACCTGACAAGTGGTATCAGAGCCTGGGTTCCCGAATCGTTCAGACTAACCGTTGAACAGATTCAGTTCGCTCTTGAATCTACCATGGACGTTAACCGATGAAGTTCGTTGAAATTATTTTTGGGGGTTTTGAAATTATTTGATGATTCGGAGAAAAGTATGTGGATTGATGTTTGGGTTGATGACTCGTTTGGATATCCAACATCAATTTCATGTTTATTTGGTCAGAATGGTCCAGATCTGATGTAACAGTGTTATTTGGCTCGTTTTGGGGCAAAACTGTTCATCTGATTATTTCTAGATCTGAAAAGGTTGATTATGATATGAAGATAGGTTTCTTTGATTTCGAGATGACTTGGATGGTGCTACAATGATTTATTTCAGATTACGAAACCTGTTTCTGGATCTGAAGAATTAGGGTTTTGTGTGCTCGTGCTGCACAAACAGTAGATGTTTGTTGAAAAATATTGCTGATGGTACAAACTGATAAGGAGAATGTACAAGTCAGAAATGAACATGTACTAGAGGCAATATCATTATGGTTTGTTGCAGCAGATGCAAAGTGAATATTCAAGCAGGTTCTGCATGGGAAAATCAGTGACTGATGACGCGGAAATGAAGTTTTGATGTCTCGAGCACACTATGAACAAATAAGATTGGACTCGAGTATGGAAAATGACTAAGTGTTGCTTCGAGCACATGATGTGTTTTGCCCAAGCACATCTTTGTTTGGCTCGAGCACATGTTATTTCGAGCTCATCTTATATCGAGCACATCAAATTCGAGCACACTTTGTGAAACCCAGAGCATATCCTTTGTCTTCTCAAGAAAACTATCTTCTTTAAGTCTCGAGCACACTTTGTTATTTATTCGAGCAGACTTTTTTTTCGAGCATACTTTGTTTTGTCTTGAACAATTATGCTTGTGAAGAGAAAACTCAAGTTTATGTCGAGCACACCCTTGCCCCCGAGCATACTTTTGCTTCCGAGCATGTTTGGTGGAAAATGAAAAAGCACTAAGTAATCCGAGCACACTTTTGTTTCCGAGCACTAAGTAATCTGAGCACACTTGTGCTTCCGAGCACACTTTGTGCTAGTTGAAAATTGAAAAAATCACAAGTGTTTTGATTTCCGGGTACACTTTGTGCTAGGAAAGTGCTTCCAGGTACACATTGTGCTAGTGCTAAAATTGAAAAATCACAAATGTTTTGCTTTCTGGGTACACTTTGTGCTAGGAAAGTTACTCTGAGTACACTTTGTGCTAGGAAAGTGCTCCCAGCACACTCTGTGCTAGGAAAATGCTCCCAAGCACACTTTGTGCTAGGAAATAGAGTTTGTGAAATATTTCAAAGTTTTGAAGAAACTTTTGAGATTTTTGGTACCGTTGACCGTTTGACCAAGCTGTTCTCTACGGAAGATATATACCAGGGATATTTTGGTAATTTTTCTCCAATCATCAACAAGCTTATGGAATTCAAACCTCATCCAATTTCACGACTTCATCAAAAGCTTTACAAGAACAAGTGTTGACCAAGCTTAAGGATTTAATTACTTTTAGTGTCAGCCAGCTTTTAAATATGTTTATCTGAGATTTTTACAATCTTGATGAGGATGATCAAGATTGTTTCACCCACACTTGATTTGAAGACACATTTATTAAAGACAATTGCAACGAAATTGGGGGAGTAAAAATCTTTGAATTTCATTGCAAATGGCATGCTTCAAATCAAGTAAAAGACTCAAGATAAGGAAAAGTTGATCAAGACCAATAATCCCAGGTCTGTCAGAGATGTTTCATCAGTTGTAAATTTTCAGATTTCCTAGTACGGAAGAGAAGATAGAGTCATCACGAGTAACAATGTTGAAAGGATGATCAGTAGAGTCTAACCTCCTATGAAATAGTCACTTGAACAGTCAAGAACGGGTTATGGTTGAACTTGAATGCTATCTTAATTCAGGGAATGGTTTGAAGATAATTTACAGGGGAAGAAACAGATTTGAAGAATGGAAGATTATTTGATGATCACAATGAGTTTATTTCTTTTGTGATAACCTTGTTACTTGAAGTTGATCTTTGAAGTTCAAAGCCTTGTTCATATGCCCATGCAACTATATCCAAAAGTGATATAAGAGTGATGATTCGAAATGAAAAATGGGAGAAGCTTAACGTGAGGGGGATAATTTCAATGAAAGATAACGAGTTATGAGGTGATCATGGAAGAAATTCGATTGCATCGGTCTAAGGGGGAGATTGTTGGGACTTATGTTTTAGACCGACGCATCTAATTTATTTATGGGTGAAAAATATATTATCTGGTCTCAACCAAGGGTGGATGGCTTGAAGACCAAGTCATGCTAGACTAGTATAAATAGATGTTTTTATTCATTTGTCTAGTATGAGTGACTGTATTGTGTATGTGTGAGATTTAGGGTTTTATCCCTTTGAGAGAGTCTCCGCCTCCAGGATGAGCTCTCCTGGTGGCAGCTGATATTTCTTAATCGATTGTATGTATGAATGTATGTATGAGTGTTTCATCTTTATGAGAATCATTCGACTAATATTATAATACTACCATTTTCTATCTTTTGTGTTTTGATTACAATTGTTCATCCTACTTTATTGTTGATTATTAATCAAATCAGGCTCTCTCCAATACACCTCATCCGTCCAAACATCTTTCAAGAGTGAATACTAGTGAGATTCGATCCTAACCCTAGTTCCGAGCTCCACACCGTTGCTTAATAACGATTATTCACGCTTCCGCACCGGGGCTCGGTTCTGTCATCCAACCTCTCATCCACGGTCGGGATATTCTTCCACGCAAACCCTGGTCCAACGGGGGGTGGTGTGGTGCTTCAAACACGGGTGGAATGTAAGCGTGGTCATTTCCCTCGTACTCGTCATGGGTTCGTTTCCTAGAGCTTTCTCCCACGAGAGTCTCATGGAAAACAGGCTCGTGATGTGCCGGGGGAAAGTCTAGCAGTGGTACGATCGGAGGCGTTAGTGCCCCTTCAGTTCCACTTTTTGAGTCATAAATAATGATGGGCTATTGTGATTACATCTGTAATACGTAACCAATTCACAGTGATCGTTAGTAATAATAAATAAATATACCCATATAAACAAATAAATATACACATATTTTTGTTTACTTACACTTTTACCTTATTTCGCAAGGCGGGAACGAGCGCGTGTTTGAATATTAGGTTATATTTTAGAAACAGTTACATTTCTAATTCACTATAACGATTGGCTCTGATACCAACTTCTGTCACACCCCGAAAACCATAATGACAATAAGCAGAAGACTTAGGTTAAGCCTTTTGGGATGTGGCAGACGCCGTTAGCCAATCACATTACAACACAATTTAAAATAACATTTTTATTTAAAATATCAGAGTCTTGCGTGTCTAAAGATACGGATAATGTTATTTAAAACATTAATATATTACAAACAACATCTTATTCAAACACCGACACTTCGTTCCTGCTTCCTTCTCGCGAAATCCTCATTTACCTGAAAAGCATATTAAAAAAATTTTGTCAACACGAATGTTGGTGAGTTTCTCGATAAAAAAACAGTTTTCGTATAAAAATATATATATAATAACACAAGCGAATATAATAGTTTGCAACCTACCATATCCCCAACGGTACCGATCAAACACGGTACACACACCATACCGATCACACACGGTATACATAACAGTACCAAACACGGTACTCAAATAACCAACGGATTGCCTTTTACACAAAAAATGTTAGTTGTAAACTAGCTAAGAGTACAACGCGTGTATGACTACCAATTTGATAACTAGAAACGTACCATACTCAAAATATTCCCACTTTTAACCCAACGCGAATGGAAGTGGGGGGCGTCACCCCGATAGATCTACCAACATTTCTGTGTCCGTTACCCCGGTTAACAGTTATTTAACCAAATTGATTCATCCCACTATAACAATAATTTGTAAAACAATCCGCGTTTTCCAACAACAATACAACGAAAACAGTACATATATATATAAGTATATATATATATATATATATATCAACATAAATATGCTTTTCCCCAAAACAGTTTAAAAAAACGATTAAAACAAGGGGCGTAGAGAAACTCACAGTTAATTCCAGAAATTGTCCAAAAAGACTTGTGTCCTGAATCAATACACGTTTGTTAATATTTAGAGTTCAAGTTTGATTGATTTGGTATAACGATTCCGGCAGAATCAGGTATACCCTAACCGGTATATACTATTTATGTGTTATTTAATAATGAATATATGAATTATAATGCGTTTATACGAGTAGGTATGATTCACAGTACGGATTATATTCGATTATACAGTTAATCATATTGGAAATACGATTAACCGATTAATGGTTATTGAAGCCCGAACGAACCGAGGATTACATTATAGACGAGATATATGATATTTAGTGATGTTTACGAAGTATTAAAGCTTTGGGATAAGTGAATTAAAGCACAGAAAAAGAATTTTCGATTTAATGGTACGTCGGTACGTTAAACGAAACCTTCAATACCAAACCAAGCAAGAGACGATCGATCAAGCCGAAAAAGATGCGCAATTACTAATAATATGATGTTCTAAGATAATGAATGCCATGGTTTAAGTTTTTAAAGTTTTTAAATCGGTTTTATATAAATTTCATTTTTAAGCCGAAAACGACCGTTTTAGCCTCGTTTTAAGCCGAATTAAACATTTAACCAAAAAACGAAATGAACCAGATTATCCAAAACATTATCCAGATTGCCGAAATCTAAATGGGTGGCTAGAAATGGAAAGGTGGGTCCCACCCCACCCTCCTCCTTATTCCGATCGGATGGGGTATTAACCCCTTACCCTTTTATTTTTTTTTTCTAAACAAACATTGCAACAATCCTTCTTTCTCTCCACATTTCCACTCAAAAACCCGGAATTTTAGCAAGAGAAACAAGGTAAAAATTGAGTTATATACGTTTCCATCTTCGTTTCTTGAGTTTATTTGCAAGAAAATGAGGTTTCAAGTGAAAAAGGGTGAAAACCCGAGATGAAACCGATTCTTGCATAATCAAGTGATGTATACGGGTTATACAAGGGATCTTGGTCCAAGAAAGGAGTTAAACGAACCAAAAACGAATTTTTACGGTTTAAACTTTAGTTTTGAAACAATAACCGAAACTATAGTGTAAGAGGCTTGATTGTGAGTGTAACTTGGTTGGTATTATGGTATGTTGGTTGTAGGTTCTGTATTTAGTGGTAGATAAGGCGGAAAGACGAGTGTGTAGCTTGTAGTGGCGGAAAACAAAAGGTATATTCGGTTTATGTTCGGTTATGAGTGTTTTGGACAGAATGTGGTACGTTTAGAGTTAGGCTACAACATTTCACAGAGATGATCTACACATGAAAATATGAGATCTGTGAAATTTTGGTAATTTTTGGACAAAGGATGAATATTTGGTGAATTTAATGCTCGGTTTTGGCTAAAAATGGTGAAAAATAGTTAAATATCATGAAAACTTCTGGAAAATTGCAGATAAGCTTTGTATAACATGTAAAAGTCACACACAAAATTTTAGGTCAGTTGGAGAAGTCTAAGTAGGCTTTTCGGTTAAACGAGTTTTAGGGTTTTCTAGCTCGGTTTTAGTGAAAATGGCATGTAAAAAGAGATTTTGGTTCTGGAAAAATTACAGGGGACTATGTGGATGGCAGGGGTCATCCAGGAAAAATTTGGGATTTTTCTAAGGTTGTTTGGTATTTACGACATATTTAGTGTTTAAATGGTGTTTAAAAATAGATAAATAAATTTTAAATATAAAAATTAGTTCTGGAAATAGTTTTATAAAATTCCCCACTGTCAAAAAGTGATTTGTGCAAAATTTCAAGATCCGAGATTAAACGGATAATTATTTGTGCAAAAACAAACTTTTAAAGTTTAAAACGCGTAAACCGGTAAAGTTCGCATAAACGAGCTGACCGGTGTATAAAAACCCTAAAAATGAACTATTTTCATATAACTGAGTTAAACAAGTAAAAATAAATCATCCGAAAATAATTCGGATTATTTGGGTAATTTTATCCGATAACAGTTTTTGGTGCACTAAAAACGGAAACGGGTCCCGCGGCCATTCGGGGCGTCTAAACCTAGCTCAAATTTCACAACTTTAATTAAATTATCAGTCAACCACTATTTTCGGGTCGTTTGTGACCAAACTCATTTTTGAAACGTAAAAAAACGGATAACCGTGCTAGGCACGCAAAACGGGGAAAACAAACTAATAGTAATTTTGACTATTGAACTCTAAACGATATCACAATCTGAGTCCGGAGAAGTGTTTCTGGGTTAACATTGCCCCCGGAATGGGTACAGTACTGGGTTAACAGTGTCCCCAGATGTCCCTAGAAGTGTTTCTGGGTTAACATTGCCCCCGGAATGGGTACAGTACTGGGTTAACAGTGTCCCCAGATGTCCCTAGAAGTGTTTCTGGATTAACATTGCCCCCGGAACGGGTACAGTACTGGGTTAACAGTGTCCCCAGATGTACCGGTTAACACGGTTAAAGCTATATTAATAGTGATTGTATAGTAACGATCGTAGGGATCATATTACAGATTGGACGTGTTAACTGATAATGACTGTTGTTACCTGCTTGCATGTGCTAAGGTGAGTTTCACGAGCCCCTTTTTCTGAATTGTTTTTAAATATTTTCTCGGGGCGGAAGCATGTTACTACTGAAATGTTTAAGTACATACTGAACGCATGGATTTGCATGGATTTATATATATTTTATTGTACAGGAATCGTACGGAAATGTACTAATATGGTAATTGTCTGAGTTGCTAACATTGTAAGGCCCCGTAACACGAGTGATTAGCTGAAAGCCGGTAGAGTGTGAATAGTACTATTGGTCTGACAAACCCAACTGGTCCGGCATGGATTTGCTGATGTTTCCCAGCCAGTTGCACATGTCTATTTTGTTGTTATTTATTTTGCTATGTAATGTTAGACATAGCGGTTTGGGGCAGGTCCGTGGGCGGAGTATGCCACGGGGTTGTGTGTGGATAGTCAGAGGTTTCACTTGTGGGCTCAGCATAATTACATTGATAATATTATATTATGATATTGATTTATCATGGTTTACTCAAATTGTGAAACTCACCAACTATTCGTACCCGTTTTCTCACATGCTTTTCAGGTACGATTAAGATGAAGTGATTGCTTACGTTCTAAGTGCTTGATGTGTGTAAGATTTGTGTGCAGGATGTTATGATACATTATATTAAATAGAATTATGTATCGTATTGTATGATGTGTGTATCACCTAGATGGTAATGAAACATGAGATAATGTAATTTGAAGTATATTAATGCATTCAGTTTTCTTTATAAACAATGTTGTTGATATCAGAGGTGTCTGTTGCATCCCGTTTACGTTTCCGCTGCGGTTACGGGGTGTTACAGAAGTTGGTATCAGAGCCATTGGTAAGATTTAGGATGTCTTTAAAAGATACCTAAAATATAACCAGTAGCTCAAGTATTATAGGATCTGAATATCAACTAATAATATATGGTGACGAGTATCGGGATGAACTCGGTCAGACAAGTGAGTTATTATGGTCCGGAACATAATAACAGACTTGTCCGCACGAGGGAATTCAGGGGAAGTCACTGGGTACATTAATAGGTAAAAATGGCAACATATGTGTAAAGTATATAATATTATTTATGCTTGCTAATGTGTATATATATATGTACATATCTTGTGGGTACATGTGCTGAGAAATATGACCCGGATAAGGAACCGAGGGATGAAATAATAAAAGTACCGAGAATGCTGAAATTCCTAGAGCATCGGTCGATGATAAGTCTGACTTATCGGGCCATAGTTATGATAGTACCAAGTTAGATCTCCCGTTTGACATTAACCAGAAATATCTAGTAACCGTCACTCCCAACCAAAATTGATAAATCCCTTACCCTACCAACACCGGTACCGTATATCCTAATAACCCCCTATGTTCACCCGAAACGCCGACCCTCACGTACGGACGGACCGGTACTTGAACCCATTCTTATTCCATTAAGGTAAAAAAAAAATAAGAAATAATAATAATAATAAATTTGATAATAAATGAGCAGATAAAAATAATATATAGAAATTTATATGTGTAATTCCCACCCTCAAACATATGAGACATACCACCTCCAGATCGAGAATTACCGATTTTAGCGAACCTAGAACGCCTGAGGACATTGACTGAGCAAGTGATAGAGTCTCCCTTAATAGTAACTGATAATATTTGAAGGCAACATGGGTTGCGCGATTACCTTGAACCTTGCAGCTCCCTATGTTATCCTTACATCCGTTAGATGCCTATACCCATGTATACTCGAATAGAATGATTACCCGTACACAAAGAGGTGTTGGAATCATTATAGCATAGTTGGTTGTTCGTTCGTAGGTGGTATACCGTGTATGCCGGATATACAAATAGACACGGATATTATAACTCCGTGGTACGTAATCGTTTGGTGCTCACGGTGAGCATGTATCGGTTATGCTGACATGCAGAAGGATATTGAAATCAAGCATATTAAACATTAATCATTGTTGAGAAAGATCTATATGTCAGTTGGTGACAAGGGTTATGAAACATATTTAAACGTTAACCAACGTTAGGTTAAGTCCATATGTTATTATATTGTGGGACATATATACTAGATACTGGTATGTGTAATATGAATGATAATATTTGGTGTGTATGTGTACCTGCTGTTATAATTGAGCTGGTAACGAGTTATACGGTGAGATTAGTATTGATTACTGCATACGGGATGGGTACGGCAGAATGACATAAAAAGAGTAACTCCAATGAGGGAGATTGATATGATTCAGTTGATTGCTCAAAGATAGCAGATGATGATACCGAATGTCGTATCACAGATCACTGCTAGTGTTGATGCAAATGTGATCGCAGAATTATAGATCGAGCAATCACATGAATATGAATATTTCAATTCTTAGAGTTATTACTAAGAGTGATAATGTCCCACCGAATACTATTATGACTACAAGTATTAGTTATAAACTAAACATGAATAGTAGTCGTAATGAATTAGATCCGGTATGAAGGATATGTTTGTTGGTTGTGTTAAGGAAATTATTAATAGTTAACTGATGGTAAAGGGAGGAATAGATTAGCGAATGGATAGAAAAGATCGAAATGGTTAAGGATATTGGTAAGAGTCTAGAACATTGTGTAGTGAAATATGCTACAGATATGTTGGTAGATTATGTTGTATCGTGATGGAACACGATGGTACAAAATTATAGTTAGAAAATTATTACTCAGATGATATGGTCAGAACTTAAAATTCTTGTGCTAGAGCACTTTTATTCGAGTAATTAAGTTCAGAGATTGGAAACTGAGCTATGGAAGATATAAATGTTGTGTGCTGATCACTTAGAACACGCTAATCGTTTGAAGGAATTGTCATGTCTGGTAACATGGCTAATTACTCCTGAAACTAAGAGAAGTGAGCGCTATATTGGGGACTAACTCCATCGATAAGGAGTATAGTCAATCCTGTAAAATATACAACCTTTGGAAGGGTTGTGTCACAAGCCGGCATTGATATATTTGACTCTATGTGAAGCGGACTGGAAGGACGTTAGGTGAGACGTCGAGTGTTAAAGAAGAGAAATGATAAAGGTATAGTGCAAGATAGGCTTTTGAATAAGTAGGTATGTCCTACAACCCAGAATTATACTAAGACTAGTTCTGGTGTGAAAACATGAACCGCATGAAGGGTCCTTCCCTAAATGTGGAAAATATGGTTATCGGCAGAAAGAAGAATGTCGAGTGATAGTAGGCCACAGGTGTGGTAAAGATGGACATAATGCCCCAATTGTAGAACCAATTAAAGCCATGTGAACCGGCAACCCCAACCCATTCGTGTACAACCACTCCGAACCCAACAGCTTCAATAACAATCCATCCAAAGAAATCAAATTATGCCAAACAGTTGTACTTGCTATGAATGTGGCAGTACAAAACGTTTCAAGAGAAATTGCCCAAAGTTGAACCAAGGTGTCGTTGGAAGACGAACCTCATGACAAGCATCAACCTCTGATCAAGCAAGGAGCCGTGCTTTTGTGAGTAATTCGAATAAAGCACGTCATGATCCAAAGGTGGTATTAAGTATGTTGTAGTTTTAAATCAATATGCTTCAGTGATATTTTTACGGTTGCCGATAGAAGCTAGTTCCTATTAACCTCCTACCATTTGGAAAGATACCGATTAGTGAAACCATAGAACCTTATACCGTAGAAGTCGCTAACGGTAAAACCATGATAGTTAATCAGATAGTTCGGAATTGCCCTATTATTCTGAACGATCAATCCTTCCTGATTGACTTATTACCGGTAGAATTAGGTAGTTTTGACGTGATAGTGGGAATGGATTGGTTAGCACGTAACAAAGTGGAAATAAACTGTGAAAAGAAAATCGTCAAGATCCGGGTATCGGATGACGAAGAGGTGTTAGTGCAAGGAGAGAAGTCGGGCACAATGATACCATTTATATCCCACCTCAAGGTGTTAAAATATTTACGCCAGGGATGCGTGGCGTATCTAGCGAGCTTGACGGCCACAGATTCTGAGGAGAAACGGGTGGATGATACCCCGATGGTACGCGAATTTCCACAAGTTTTCCCAGAAGAACTTCCTGGATTACCGCCAACCCGACAGGTCGAAGTCAGAATCTATTTAATACCTCAAGCTGGCCCTGTTGCTAAGGCACCCTACCGACTTGCACCGTCCGAGATGCAAGAATTATCCAATCAGTTGCAAGAATTGTTGGATAAAGGATTTATACGACCTAGTCAGTCACCATGGGGTGCACCAGTGTTATTTGGGAAATGAAGGACGGAAGTGTTAGGATATGTATTGATTAGAGAGAATTGAATAAAGTGACGATCAAGAATAGGTATTCACTTCTTCGAAGTAAATGATCCATTTAACCAACTGCAAGGAGCGATTTATTTTTAGAAAATTTATCTTAGATATAGTTATCACCAAATGAAAAATCCAAGAGGAGGACGTTGCAACAACAGCGTTTCGGACTCGTTACGGCCATTACGAGTTCTTAGTTATGCCTTTCGGACTAACAAATGCGCCGGCAGTGTTCATGGACCTCATGAATCGAGTCTGTAAACCCTATCTCGACAAATTCGTCATCGTGTTTATTGACGATATTTTGATCTACTCGAAAAGTAAAGAAGAGCACGAGCAACACTTAAGAATAATTTTAGAGCTTCTGAATCAGGAGAAGTTGTATGCAAAATTCTCCAAGTGTAACTTCTGGTTACAAGAAGTGCAATTCCTCGGTCACGTTGTAAACCATCAAGGAATACACGTTGATCCGAGTAAGATAGAAACCATTAAAATTGGCAGTCACCCAAGGCGCCAAAGGAAATGCGCCAATTTTTAGGACTAGCCGGAGACTATCAGCGGTTTATTGAAGAATTTTTAGCATTACCCAACTCATAATCCTTTGTATGACGCAAATGTACAAATTTTATAGATGATAAGAGATCGCAGTCTCATATTCAACGAAGATGGGTCGAGTTGTTAAGCGATTATGACTGTGACATCCGTTATCACCCCGGCAATGCTAACGTCGTAGCCGATGCCTTGAGTAGGAAAGATCGGGTTAAGCCATTGCGAGTGCGAGCGCTGGGGATGATAGTCCAGTCGAACCTTTCTGACCTGATTTGAGTCGCTCAACGTGAGGCGTTGAAAGAGGAACAATTGGAAAAGGAGGGACTTTACGGCAATGAGAAGAATTTTGAACAGCGCGTGGACGAAATTCTCTATTTCAAAAATCGTGTTTGGATCCCGACCCTCCATGACCTTCGTGAATTAATCATGGACGAAGCGCATAGATCGAAATATTCCATACATCCGGGATCGGATAAGATGTACAAGGATGTGAAGGAGTTCTACTGGTGGCCGGGTATGAAAAAGGATATAGCAATGTATGTCGGTAAGTATACGACTTGTGCGAGAGTTAAGGCGGAGCACCAGAAACCCTCGGGGATGTTACAACAACCGGAAATTCCCGAGTGGAAGTGGGAGCAAATCACGATGGATTTGGTGACACATCTCCCTAAGACGTCCCGAGGACATGATGCAATTTGGATAATCGCGGATCGATTAACCAATCCTCACATTTCATCCCAATCCATGACGATTACCACAATGAATTCTCGCCCAAATTCACGATGGTGAAATGGTATCTCGTCGTGGAGTACCATTTTCAATTATCTCAGATCGAAATAGTCATCCTACTTCCATTATTGGAAGGCGGGGAAGGAAGCATCGAGAGCTTGAAGCTTTCTATGGGTGAAGTAATTATCACCAATTTGTTAAATTGAAAATGGGCGTCACTCAAGCCATAAGATTTGAATTGATTCGAGAAACAACCAATCGGATTTATAATATTTAAGATAAGTTGAAAGCAGCGCGAGATTGGCAAGGGATTTATGCCAACATTCAAAGGAAACCATTGTCACTGGAAAGAGGTGACAAGACATTTTTAAGGCATCACCTTAGAGAGGTGATATGAGGTTTGGCAAAACCGAAAATAGCTCCTTAATATATTGGACCTCGTGAGACTATCTCCATGATTGGTCATTTAGTTTATCGATTAAAGTACTCCAGGGGCTAAGTACTATACTTGATGTTTTGCCATGTATACGGATTGAAAAGTACCTAAGCGATGAGGCAACGAAAGTACCAGTAATGGAGGTACTCATAGAAGACATGCTTGATACCATAAATAATTCCGTAGAGATAGTAGACGGGAAAACTAAACAGTTTTTGGACACACCAAGCTTTATTGATTAAGATTAAGTGGAATTCACAGCGAGGACCAGATTACACCTAACCGGTATATACTATTTATGTGTTATTTAATAATGAATATATGAATTAAAATGCGTTTATACGAGTAGGTATGATTCACAGTACGGATTATATTCGATTATACAGTTAATCGTATTGGAAATACGATTAACCGATTAACGGTTATTGAAGCCCGAACGAATCGAGGATTACATTATAGACGAGATATATGATATTTAGTGATGTTTACGAAGTATTAAAGCTTCGGGATAAATGAATTAAAGCACAGAAAAAGAATTTTCGATTTAATGGTACGTCGGTACGTTAAACGAAACCTTCAATACCAAACCAAGCAAGAGACGATCGATCAAGCCGAAAAAGATGCGCAATTACTAATAATATGATGTTCTAAGATAATGAATGCCATGGTTTAAGTTTTTAAAGTTTTTAAATCGGTTTTATATAAATTTCATTTTTAAGCCGAAAACGACCGTTTTAGCCTCGTTTTAAGCCGAATTAAAGATTTAACCGAAAAACGAAATGAACCAGATTATCCAAAACATTATTCAGATTGCCGAAATCTAAATGGGTGGCTAGAAATGGAAAGGTGGGTCCCACCCCACCCTCCTCCTTATTCCGATCGGATGGGGTATTAACCCCTTACCCTTATTTTTTTTTTCTAAACAAACATTGCAACAATCCTTCTTTCTCTCCACATTTCCACTCAAAAACCCGGAATTTTAGCAAGAGAAACAAGGTAAAAATCGAGTTATATACGTTTCCATCTTCGTTTCTTGAGTTTATTTGCAAGAAAATGAGGTTTCAAGTGAAAAATGGTGAAAACCCGAGATGAAACCGATTCTTGCATGATCAAGTGATGTATACGGGTTATACAAGGGATCTTGGTCCAAGAAATGAGTTAAACGAACCAAAAACGAATTTTTACGGTTTAAACTTTAGTTTTGAAACAATAACCGAAACTATAGTATAAGAGGCTTGATTGTGAGTGTAAATTGCTTGGTATTGTGGTATGTTTGTTGTAGGTTCTGTATTTAGTGGTAGATAAGGCGGAAAGACGAGTGTGTAGCTTGTAGTGGCGGAAAACAAAAGGTATATTCGGTTTATGTTCGGTTATGAGTGTTTTGGACAGATTGTGGTACGTTTAGATTTAGGCTACGAAATTTCACAGAGATGATCTACACATGAAAATATGAGATCTGTGAAATTTTGGTAATTTTTGGACAAAGGATGAATATTTGGTGAATTTAATGCTCGGTTTTGGCTAAAAATGGTGAAAAATAGTTAAATATCATGAAAAATTAATGAAATTGCAGATAAGCTTTTTATAACATTTAAAAGTCACACAAAAAATTTTAGGTCAGTTGGAGAAGTCTAAGTAGGCTTTTCGGTTAAACGAGTTCTAGGGTTTTCTAGCTCGGTTTTAGTGAAAATGGCATGTAAAAAAAGATTTTGGTTCTGGAAAAATTACAGGAGACTATGTGGATGGCAAGGGTCATCCAGGAAAAATTTGGGATTTTTCTAAGGTCGTTTGGTATTTACGACATATTTAGTGTTTAAATGGTGTTTAAAAATAGATAAATAAATTTTAAATATAAAAATTAATTCTGGAAATATTTTTATTAAATTTCCCACTGTCAAAAAGTGATTTGTGCAAAATTTCAAGATCCGAGATTAAACGGATAATTATTTGTGCAAAAACAAACTTTTAAAGTTTAAAACGCGTAAACCGGTAAAGTTCGCCTAAACGAGCTGACCGGTGTATTAAAACCCTAAAAATGAACTATTTTTATATAACTGAGTTAAACAAGTAAAAACAAATCATCCGAAAATAATTCGGATGATTTGGGTAATTTTATCCGATAAAACAGTTTCTGGTGCACTAAAGACGGAAACGGGTCCCGCGGCCAATCGGGGCGTCTAAACCTAGCTCAAATTTCACAACTTTAATTAAATTATCAGTCAACCACTATTTTCGGGTCGTGTGTGACCAAACTCGTTTTTGAAACGTAAAAAAACGGATAACCGTGCTAGGCACGCAAAACGGGGAAACAAACTAATAGTAATTTTGACTATTGAACTCTAAACGATATCACAATCTGAGTCCGGAGAAGTGTTTCTGGGTTAACATTGCCCCCGAAATGGGTACAGTACTGGGTTAACAGTGTCCCCAGATGTCCCTAGAAGTGTTTCTGGGTTAACATTGCCCCCGGAATGGGTACAGTACTGGGTTAACAGTGTCCCCAGATGTCCCTAGAAGTGTTTTTGGGTTAACATTGCCCCCGGAACGGGTACAGTAATGGGTTAACAGTGTCCCCAGATGTACCGGTTAACACGGTTAAAGCTATATTAATAGTGATTGTATAGTAACGATCGTAGGGATCATATTACAGATTGGACGTGTTAACTGATAATGACTGTTGTTACCTGCTTGCATGTGCTAAGGTGAGTTTCACGAGCCCCTTTTTCTGAATTGTTTTTAAATATTTTCTAGGGGCGGAAGCATGTTACTACTGAAATGTTTAAGTACATACTGAACGCATGGATTTGCATGGATTTATATATATTTTATTGTACGGGAATCGTACGGAAATGTACTAAGATGGTAATTGTCTGAGTTGCTAACATTGTAAGGCCCCGCAACACGAGTGATTAGCTGAAAGCCGGTAGAGTGTGAATAGTACTATTGGTCTGACAAACCCAACTGGTCCGGCATGGATTTGCTGATGTTTCCCAGCCAGTTGCACATGTCTATTTTGTTGTTATTTATTTTGCTATGTAATGTTAGACATAGCGGTTTGGGGCAGGTCCGTGGGCGGAGTATGCCACGGGGTTGTGTGTGGATAGTCAGAGGTTTCACTTGTGGGCTCAGCATAATTACATCGATAATATTATATTATGATATTGATTTATCATGGTTTACTCAAATTGTGAAACTCACCAACTATTCGTACCCGTTTTCTCACATGCTTTTCAGGTACGATTAAGATGAAGTGATTGCTTACGTTCTAAGTGCTTGATGTGTGTAAGATTTGTGTGCAGGATGTTATGATACATTATATTAAATAGAATTATGTATCGTATTGTATGATGTGTGTATCACCTAGATGGTAATGAAACATGAGATAATGTAATTTGAAGTATATTAATGCATTCAGTTATCTTTATAAACAATGTGGTTGATATCAGAGGTGTCTGTTGCATCCCGTTTACGTTTCTGCTGCGGTTAGGGGGTGTTACATTTGGTGACGACCCTATCCTATATGACCTCATTCTAAGTGATCATACAAGCATACAAGCACACAAGGTTCCTATTCAGTCACTTAGCAACTATTGGTTACACAAGTAAAGAATTACTTAATAACAATTTAGTAAATTTTTATTAAATGTAAATTGTGAAAGTAATATTTTGATTGCTGGAATATTTATAAAAATTTAAGTCTTGCCATATTATTACTTTTAAACGGTTTTTGTCGGTTTTGTCAGTTTTTGATGGTTTTGCCCTTAAAGACGAACTGATTAACTTTTCGTGTAAAATTTGAATATTAAATTACCAAAAATCAGTTTAAGTATTATTTTAGTCAAGTTTCATAAGTTTATTCAAAAAAATGTCACGGTTTTTATTTTTGGTTTTGTTTTCTCAAAAACATCAATTTTTAACATTTTCGTGTCGGTTTTCGCGACGCGAATGGTGTAAGGGTCAAGTTTTGCTTTCTTGACCTTCTCCTATACTTTAAATTATGATAGGTATAAGAATATTATGGTTTTAAGGGCTGGTTCAAAACAGTCCCAAAAACCCCTTGTCGGTTCACTTTAAAAGTCGAACTTTCAGACCGTTAATGTTACCGACAAGCTTTTTAAGCTATATTATCAAATCAAATCATCATGTACAGCAAGTAAGCATATAATAAAATGTATTTAATAATCATGCAACACATAATACACATAAAACAATCATCAAATTACCCATGCCCAAGCCTTAGCTTCAAGTTTCAAATAAAGTTTCTCATTTTAGCAACTTTGTTAAAAACCATATTTTCATCTAGTTCAAGTTTTCAAGCATCAAGATATATATCATATGTTTTATCTCATTCAACTAGTTTGACAACAATCAATCCAACTTGTTTCATAAGCTTGTTTCATCTTTTCTATTAGTTTACCACATAAAGTTTCTTATTTTAGTAAGTGTCGGTTTTTGCAAATCTCTATCAACTTAATATTTCTCCATAGTAATGTTTACCAACATATTCTTAAGCGTGTATTATAAACTACTAAGGTTTGCATATATCAAGTAACCATTAAAACTTAAACCACAAATTTCATCAAAATAAAGTTTCCTTTAATAGCATGTTTGTCATTAGTAACAACTTGTTTATCCACATGAGGGACAATATCCTAACTAACAACCTAATCATGTATTATTCCAAAAACAAGTTTATGTACTCATTATCTTGTCTATCAATATTATGAAAAAGTCACTTTTCAAGTAATCATCAATATTAACTTTATGCATGTATATTTTTAAAGTTTAGTCAAGTGGGTTTACCAATAGAGATTATCATAGTATCATGTAGTCCATATTTTACCAACAAAAGTCATTCCCGACCCCAAGCCATGGCTCACGGCCCATGGGGGTGGGTTCAACCAAGTTCCATTTCAATCTTTACTACCAAAACTCATGTCAAGTTATTATTCAAACTAAGTCTTTTAGCAAACTCATTCAAGTTCCATATAACTAAGTGAAATCAATCTATCAAGTGACCATAACCCATGTTATTATCAAGCAAAACAATCACTTACACACACACACACAAACTCAAGGCTACATATGCACACACACACAAACTCACGGCCATGCATGCATGTACAAATCAAAAACCGAACTTTGCATTTTTGAGACCAAAATCATTATCATTAAGCTCTAACTAAAGCAAAAACATCCAATGTTTAACCACTTTACCTTAGGGTTTCGGATTTGAGGTTCAAGAGAAGAAAACAAGGGCTTCAATGTGCTTAAACTCTTTCGTAAGCTCTCTTGATCCTATCTTTTGATTATGCTAGCATGGAAAGCCTTTAATTTATAATATTGGTGTTCTTGGATTGTGAAAGAGGTGGTGGTGGAGAGAGGGATGGGGGCCGGTTCTAGGGAGGAAGAAGAAGAAGAAGAAGAAGAAGGGGTGGGGTGGTGCATGGGGAAGTGGGGAGGGTCTTAAATGGTTAATTACTTTCTTCCAAATATAAACAAAATATCTTTCCAATGATTGTCTTATTTGTTGATTGGCCAAGATGGGAGGTGGGGTGGCTATATGTTGGTCGCCATTTTTGAGGTAGGGGGAAGGGTTGGTTATTAAATTTTATCTAGTAAGTTACGGTAGTAAAAATTAACGTAAAGTGATAATTGGTGGACCAAACGAACTCCATTTCTAATAATTTTTGTCAGACATTAAACGAAATTGAATTTCAATCAGTAACAACCTAAAAACTAATTTTTCTAAGAAATTTAACGGTTGGCTCTTACGGTGTCCTCTACTGACTCTTGATCGCTTATTTTCTAATTTTTGCGATCCGAACCTTTTAAATTAAGTTGATATGCTATCTCTAATATTCCAATACTATATTTTATTTTTTGAGGTCATTTTGTCATATTTATGATTTTTTTCGTTTCTAAGTCGTCACCCGGTGTCATTCTACGCAGTGCTCACTATGCGACAAATTTCAGCTTTTTCAAGGTTTTTGATTTAAAACTCATATAAAAACAATAATTTTGGACAAAAATACTTTTTAATTATATTTATTTTATTAATTACTATTTGAACACGGTTACGGTAATTACTAGATCGATGGTCGTCACAATTTTGTTAATACTTGCCACGTACCACAAGACATTCCACAACAGTCTATGCCGTCAAACTCTAAAACCCATGCAACGACGTTTGCTCAAACTTTATACCCTGCTACTTGTAATTTTTACAATCATGGAAATCCTAATCACCTACACCATGTGTGTTCTCGATTCAATCATGTTCATCAAGCTCAAAAATTTCCAAACTTATTCTATTAATCCTTACTTGGCAATCTAATCAAAATATTTCAATTCAATCAACTTCCATTATTCAGATTTTTAGAGATCTAATTAATCAAGTTACTTTAAATCAGATAAATCAAATCAATCATAACTTAGTTTATCAAAGAAAATGTTTATCATTTTTATCTAAACAAATCTTATCTTTCTCAATCGTAGATTATAACAAATCTTTATTTGATTTTTGGATTTAAACAATTCTAATAATTTGTTAATCTTAAGTGATTATGCTCATACAATAAAATCAATCTTTTCAAAGACAACTATTTGCAATACTATCATTTCAAAAGATGTTTAATTTTAATATTAATATTAAAACAACTCAAAAATTAGTTCATTTTTACCGATATTATTCCCAAATACTATTTTCTATTACCTAATAAGATTCTTGTTTTCTCTAAAAATCGTGTGTTTTCAAATCTTTTGTAACCCGCATGATGGGGCGAGTTATGTGGACATCTGACGACCTAAGTAATTATGGAGGCCTACATAATTATCGAAGTCCTCGCATGTAAATCATAATGTGTGCAATTGTGTGTCATAATATAGAATCGAAAAGTAGTTGGAATAACGGTACAAATGTAGAGATGGTAAGGACATGGTAAATACGCCGCCGGTACATCCTATATATAAGTTCCCTTATCGGATTTTCATTTGGAACGTTATTTTGACTATTCAAAGTTCTGCGTTATGATAAGTTTTAAAAGTTATTTAAAATTTTTTTCTTTGTATCAAAAGTTAATGGTGTTCTTATAGTATCCTTTAATTTCGGGACAAAATTCCCTAATGTAGGGGAGACTGTAACAATTCGGGTTTTCGTTTACGTTATTTACATCAATTACCCGACCCTTTTCGATGTTATGAAAATTTTATTATGATATCACTTTTATCTAGTAGATTTTATTATATTATTTATATTTGTTGATTATATTTATATATATAATCAACTTTGAAAGATATCCAATTTTTGCCCCAAAACTATACTTTAAGCCTTTATGTACCCTAGTCTAATCTTGAAGGACCAAATAGCAAATTTGACTAAAACAATATATGTTTGATTCTTGACCCGTTTTCTTTGAACCCTTCAACCCGAACCCATTTCTTAACTTGTACCCTAATCTTCACTTTTTATTGGAGTTGATCTATGCTTCAAATTCTTTACATATACTCGACCCTACCGACATGATTAATTAGGAAAACACGATCAAAATATATACGAATTGATAATCTAAATGACCCGTCATACATGTTTTCTGTAATTGCAATCTACACATTATAATAACACAATTAAACGATTATACACATTCCAACAAACGTACGGTTTCACGTTTTTAAATAAAACAATACATGCCCATAAATCTATTACATGATTACTAAGCTCTGTGTTTCCCACTGCATCGCGTGAGCACCCGTCTAGTGTGTGTGTGTGTGTGTGTGTGTGTGTATGCATTATAAGTATATTTTAATAATATTAAACCTTATTCTTTTAATTTAAAACCCGACACTTTGATTCACGTGTCGCATCATTGAACGTCTTTATAAACTTGCTTATATTTATATTACATATATATATATATATATACATATCTATATTATATCTAATAAACGTATTAAATAGATTTTTCTTAAAAGATTTAAACAAAATATTTCTTTATAGCTTACTACATACTATATTTAAATATCTACACATTATTATAATTATTTTATTTATTTATTTATTTAGATATTATTATTATAAGAATATCCTATATTTTAATTATATAAATTATTTAACTAATTAATTATGTATTTATCAATAATAATAAATGATGATTTTATAAATAATAAAAGTTATGTTTCTTATAAATGATAATCAATAATGTTTGCAATAATAATGATTATGGAAATCAATCGTTCCATCAATAATATTATAGTCTCAAACATAACTCAAATCACATCACATCGAAATCTTAATTTATTAAATCATGTTATATCTTTATAATTAATTTTTTAATATTAATTTAACTAGGAATCCTTGACGGTATATTCCGACGGATTTATCTTTCTCAATTCATCATCATCATTGCAATTTCGTTCCTCTCATCAGGTGAGTCATCACTCCTCTTTTTACTTATTTTAAATCCTTTTGGGGACATATGCGTATTTACAGTATTTATCTATTATCTAGTATTCAAAACCGCAACTGTTTAATCCTTGTGTATATATCATTCTATGCCTAACTTGCTATTCGCTTACTTACTTTATTTTAATACATTTCAGAGAGATCCAACATATTCACATTATAGTATGATCATACGACTGTCGTAATGGACGGCGTCAGACGCATTGATAATGGTTTCACCGACATCTCATTTTTGATAACCAATGCCCATTCTCATGGCAACAGTTTAGCCCTTTCTTTATGGTTTGGTTGATTGTTTATATGCTATGGTTTAACTGTTTATTCTCACAGAAACAGTTTGCATAATTCTTTATTTATTATATATAATTACTTTTGTGTCTTAAATGAGTGTTTTACTCACTCAACATGTGTTGTTGAAAAAAATATATATTATACGCATTTTCAGGTTATCAGCTTGGTTGTTTAGCAAGATGAAGATCACGTAGAGATGCCCTTTTAGGATACAAAATTAATTGATCATTGTTGTAATTTCTTTATACTTGATGTACTTAATAGTAATTGTTTTATTTAAATAAATTAAATAGATATTGTCATTTATCAATTTGCATGATAATACCTTGAGAGCTGTGAGCAATCAGCTCACGCCCCGGTACTTCTGCCATAGGTTGGGGTATGACAACAAGTTTTCATGAAAGAAGCAAAACAACATTTTGCTTTCTTCGATGCGCTCAACAATTGGTGGGCGGAAAAATTTCTACGAGTGATTTGACCGATGAAGACTATGACCAGATTGATCTTGATGATTTGGAACTAATGGATTTAAAGTGGAATATGGCCATGATAGCGAGAAAAGTAAAGAAGTTTATGCATAAAACATGGAACGATTTGCCTACTTTGAACAAAAGGGTTGGGTTCTAAAAGTAAAAAGTTCGATGTTATAACAATCATGATTATGGTCACTTTGCTAAAAAATGTGTGAGAAACCACTGTGTAATCGATTGATTTCAGTTCATACTTTACGATCTAGTTCTTGGTATACTCAGGTGATAAAACGATTACTTGATTACGTTAAGGAGTGTGTGAGTGAACAATCGGGCAGAGTAACGAGATCTCTTCAATAATAAAAACATACTTAAATAAATATGAACAAGGTACATATATATATATATATAAGACAAACTCATTCGTTATACATTACATAACGAATGGGGACCATTCGTCTTCATTCCTTAACTATACTTTAAGCAATAACGAATGACTCATTCGTTGTGCCTCATTCGTTAAACATGTTTAACGAATGGCATAATTAACTTAGAGAATGGGCTCATTTGTTATACATTCCATAACGAATGATCTTACATTAACGAATGGACACATTCTTTATACATAACATAACGAATGGTATGCTACATAACGAATAGCATACATTAAATTCCCAAAATACCCTTTACATTAATAATAAATAATTACAATAGATAAACAAAACCGAGACGCCAAAACCATGTACTAACAAACTCCCCCCGTCTCGAGTTCTTTGTCTTCAATTACTTGAATCTCTTCGTCTTCCAATCAGCGCAACTATGAATCCCCAACGCATGGCAAACACATACCACACGCTGAAATTGCATAGCGAGATCGTAATCCTTCATATCAGCCCATCTGATCTTGTTGTTGAATAAAGCATCATTCTGTCTCTGATAAGTTAACCAACCACATCGGGTCAATCACTCGAATGAACTCCGTCTTCAAACCTGTACCAAGTACAATGACGTTTCACCAGTGCGGTAGTTGTAGTACCACCGATTTAGAGTCTTGTAAAGACTTTGGTGAAAAGTTTTCATAGGCACTCGCTTCAACGTTCGCTTTGGCTTTACCTTTAACACGAGTTTACTCCAACCATTCCTTGGATCTATCTCGTCAATATATTTACGCATTAGGACCTAAGGTTTAAGGAATTTGAAACCATTATGTACCTCATACAATAAGTGTCGATAGAACCAATCCGCCATCTCGCTTCCACCACGATTGACGAACGGCCTATTTGCCAATGTACGCATGCCCCACCTCTGCAAAGTAAGAACAACGGCAATATGTTGATAATATTGTACGCCTTTTTCCCACTTGATGATGCATACTTTAAGCTCAGAGTCATAGAGCCAAGAGACGATATCACCTTTGGCAGTCTTCGAATCTTTAAATGTAGTCATTTGGTGAGCAGCTGCATGAGCTTTGATCCGCCTATCATCCTCTTGCTCCACATACCTTAACACATCAATAAGTTTCAAGAATCAAACCTTACTTTATCCTTCTGTTTCTTCTTCACAAGACGTTCTTCAGCAGCTTGTGCATGCTCTGTTGTGAAGAATGGAACCCCTTCCTCTGTGTTCGTACGCGTGTACAAATCAGGGTATTCCTCGGCTGTCACATCTTCAATCTCAACCTCATCATAATTAAATGACGTATCCCGAGATGGGATACTTGTATCAAATCTGACCTGATCATCATCATCTATCACTTCAACATACTCCTCGTTTTCCAACCTATCCAACTCATTATCATTCAAACCGAGTAATAACGCGATATGTTTTCTGAAAAAGGAGAAATCAACGAACTCTCCTTCTTCAATTTTTATATGTGTTTACCATACTCATAATGACACTTTTCTGGTTATCCATAAATAATACCGTATTGGCCTTTACAGACTGAATAGGCTGCACATTAGTAGTGTCTCGATACACCACTAATTTCTTATCAGCACCCTCAACTTCTGCACCAGCAGAACCACCAGATGCACCGGTCTTTGGTTGCTGCTCACCACCTCTAGTTCCTGTATCAGGGTCTTGATCATCGTCATTTCCTTTCATCATTTTCAGCATATCTTCTTTACACGTTAGCTGAAGGATGATGTTCTCTTGTTCTTTTTTCTCCCCCCCCCCTGAGCAGTAACTAAAGCCTGCAGCTCACGATTCTCACGTTGACAATAAGAAATGTGGCTAACCATCTTTCGTTGATCTAACCGTACTTGTTCTTGAAATTGGCAGTCAGCGGCCATCTGATTCTCCTAAAGATATATCAAGTTCAACAACATATTCATTTGTTGAGGAACAAACATAGTAAAGAATGATGGATCTGGCCTTAAGAACGGTTGAAAGTTATATATAAAAAGTCCACTGGTTGCATAGCCATCGGCATTGGTGTAGGACTTGTGGCTGGAGTAGTAACAGAGGGTGTAGGCATCAGAGAAAGCAACGATTGAGTAATAGATGCAAACCTTGGATCATACGACACATTTGTCGTCAAATTAACAATCGGGGTACTAATAGGACTAGTAACTCTCGATGTTTTTTATGCGGCACACGATTGTGGAACATAATCTACAACCTCCACACTATCACCCCTACGGGTTCTCTTTTTCTTCAACTTATTTGACATCTTTGCTTTACCCTTTCTTTTTCGTAAAGCAGCATAAGCACGAGCTGCTTCACCCTATCACCACCATTGCCTCCATCATCACCATCGTTCCCACCTGGTCCACCTTCACGTTCTGAATCTGCATCGTCATGAATCCAACGATCATTAGGTGGACATTCATAATTAGGTCTCGCCACGTGACCTATCAATCTTTTATACTCTGGCTTGTTCTCTGGTTTCTAGTTACGATACGTCCTGAACCATTTCATATTCTCCTCTGACATATGTTCCAAGACCATCACATCGTCCACCAACTCCAGATCGCGTATCAAACTAGGCTCCAAGTGATCGATAATCAACTTCAAGAATCTTGGATATATTAGGAACTTGTTCTTGCGATGGCGTGTTGTGTAGTTCTCTTTCAGATGATAAATTAGCAACTACGGAAAGTTGAATGGCTTGTTGAGAACTAAAGCCACGAATGCGGATTGAAGCATAATCTGGCATTCATCAAAACCACCTTCCCCCCCAAAGGTAATGTATAAGTACATGTAAAAAGTACTTATACTTTACACATATATAAGCCTTGTTTTACTATGACTTGTCTACTCACCTTTGTACTTTTGTATTTTAAATAACCCTTTGATCAAACCCTTGTTGAACTCACAACGGTCATCTACGGTATTAGAAAACCGCAGTACCTTGCATATTACGTCCACATCAACCTGATCTTCTTATTCTGAATTTCTGCCTCAATATGCTTCTCGGCATCAATGCATTTAGCACTATCCCAGAATAGACGAATAATTCTAAAGTGAATAGGTACGTCAGTAGATATGGCATAATGGATCTTTGAGCGACGAAGAAAAGCAATCATATCGCAGAATTAGTCTCGTCCAACAAAATCATTGAGCAAGAATGCACAAAATGTTGTGTTTCTTGTCGTATGTCAGCTCCGCAACATGAACCTCATCAGCAGTAGGTGCATTATGTCCTTGATCATTGGTTGCGCTTGAGCTGTAGCTTCAATATGTTGTTCGTCAGCCATATCAATAAAAAACCGATCATTAGAAACTTAATCAAAATACATTAAAATCATAATATTTTACCAAACTTAGTGAAAAATCACAATCTGTTTAATAATCCAAGCTTATTCGTTATCCATTCGTTATATGTTGAGTAAAGAATGAGTCCATTCTTTATATGGAATATTAACTAATGATATCATTTGTTATGAATATATACGAGTGAGTTCATCTGTCATATTAGTTCACGAATGGTCTCATTCGTCATCAAAGCACACGAATGATATCATTCGTCATTAATCTCCACGAATGACAATCCCATTCGTTAAGGTCAAGGTCAAAATCAGGATGGACACCTGATTGTCAAACATGCAGTATGAAAATCAATTAACTTTAACTCAACACATTTAGACCTAAAACTGATATCATTTTGATCGGATTATCGTTGTTATTCTAACCTAATCATCTAAATGATTAAAATTTATTGTTTAAAAAGTCAATTAGGCATAGTTTAGATCCAGTCAGCTCAAGCCTTAATTGACCTTTCAAATGTTGTTGAAATTCGATGAATCTTATATTGTTGCACTCGTAAATACCTTAAGATCAATATGCAATCAATTAAAACTTAATTTAGTGAAGTTCGGATTTTCAGAAGGTTTTGACATAGTGTCTTTCTAGTTCCTCTCTTTTCTAGGTTTATAAATCTAAACGAATGAGGACCATTCATTTAATCTGGGCTCTTATATGTTATACTATTGCACACAACCAAAGGTGCACAAATGAGATTATTCGTTAAGTTTTAAGTAACAAATGAGCACCCATTCGTTAAGAACACTTAAGGAATCAAATGTTATCATCTAACGAATAACCATCTATTTGTTAATCATTTTTTATCCATAAGTAACTATTGATGTTCATTCATTATCAGATCAGCGGAAGCGAATGTCTTATTACAAATGTGCTCCATTCGTTATCCATAACACAACGAATGATCACCATTCGTCATTTACGATTAACGAATGAGATTGGTTAAATAAAAATGGAAATTTTACCATTTTACGTTAACCAATACTTTAAAAGTTATACCCAAAAGGTAAAAAACCATAATTAACGTGTTTTACGTTAAAAAAACACAAAACTTAGAAATCGTGGGAATTCCTTTTTGTTTTTCACTTCAAAATATTACCCCTTGGCTCGGAAATCGAAAATAAAGAATAAACAAAATATTTTTGAATTTTTGAATTAAAAACAGAATCAAAATTAACTCTAAAACTAATTTAAAAATGTAATCTAGAAAGCAGAGAAATCTTCCATAACAGGTTTATTCTTTGGCTTTTATTATGACTAGCGTTAAGTCGATCATTGATATTTTTGTCCGCTTAAATCCTATAACAAAATTTTCAAGTATTTCTGTGATATGTTTAAGTTTCAATTAAGGCACAAGATATCAAAATCTATCAGCCTCTAATCTTAGTTCTGGCTTAATTTGATTTTTATCATGTCACCTTAACTTGACTTAAACCATTAAGCCTGCTGATCAAAATATATATGGTTTATAGTATTTGAGCATTCTTAGAAAATAATCCCCACTACAAAGTATACCCCGGTTACTTGCACTATTACTACACCATGTTTTATGGAATTGTATGGTTTTTATGTATTTGTATCAAACTTGTGTGGACTCACCAACTATTCAATTAGTTGACTTTATTTTATATATATGGTATAGGTACTTACATTGGAGGATGAAATGGTGAAAGGCACTAGAAGTTAGGTTATTTAAAAAATAAACAAGAAGACGTGTTTTGTTCCTTTTTCTTTGTATTTGTTCATTTGATAAACTTGTATACTTGGGATTTGAATGAATTAATGATATTATTGCCACTTAATAGTGTCACATGTGTTTTGGGCAATCTATACATCACACCCGGGCGTTTTCTGCTTTAGCCGGGGTGTTACATATGTGCAAAGTTCAACCAAGACTATTTCTGGAGATAAATCACTGGCAACCTTGATCTTCTTACGAATGTTAAAGTCATTTAAGGAGGGTATGTGACGTTTGCTGTTAATCAAGGTGGGATGATTACAAAGGAAGGTGAAGTCTCAAATGGTAGTATTACATTTGAGCTGTGTAAATTATTGTGATAAAGTGGATCACAATCTGTTAAGTGTGTCATAAATATATGATAAGAAATTTACCACTTAATTCTCTGAAAATGAATGTGTAATCCTTAAACTGGGTTATGTTATTCTTGAAGATATGGTAGTCATGAGATCTCCCCGATCGAATGATATTTATGTACTCAACATTAGTTCTAATGTATCGTTCTATTCTTCTTCTTCTTCTTCTACTAAAACATGCTTTGTCTCGAAAGCAACAGAAAAAGATTCAATCTTGTGGCATAGGCGTATGGGTCATATTCATGTTCTGAAGATGAATCACTTAATGGAGAATAATTTGGTGAACGATATTTCACTAAAACATTTCAAACTGACCGATAACTGTGTTGCATGCAAGAAAGCTAAATAGAAGAAGAAGTCACACCTGTTGAAGCAACTTAATTTCATTGATAATCCTTTGGAACGTCTTCATATGGTCTTATTCGTTCTAGTGAGCCATTCGATTATTGCAGGAGATTGGTATTGTTTAGTTGTTACCGATAACTATTCAAGGTATTCATGGGTGTTATTTAAGTTCCAAAGATCAGACACCTATTCTCGTACAGAATATGATTGCCAAGATTGAACCACTTTACAAAAATAAAGTGAGACGAATTCTAAGTGATAATGGCACGGAGTTCAGGAAGAATGTTTTAGACTTTTATTGTATTAAAAAAGGAATACATCAGGAATACAGTGCTCCGTATGTGCCATACCAGAATGGTGTAGCTGAGAGAAAGAATCGAACACTGATTGAAGCAACAAAAACAATGTTGGCAGATTCAAAGCTTCCTGTTCAATTCTGGAACGAAGCTATGAAGATCGTTTGCTATATGTTAATCGTGTTCTTGAAAGTCCCGTAGAAGGATTCTTCAATGTGATATCAAGGAAATTCGTTAATAGGCGGAATCTAACAATGAATCGATTCAAGGTAAAACAAATAAACACAATAAGAACACCGTAATGCTTCAAAACACACGTTTATATAACATCGGGTGCTGAAGCCCTTTGATAACAATTACAAAGTTATCACTATCTCTGTATTCGTCTCTATTTCTGTTACGTCTAACCAACCAACACCAAAACCATTTACATACACCATATATATAGTATAAGCTAAACCCTAAGCCCAAACACATATTAAGCCCACCGAAATCCATGATTTCGGTTTACATAGGTAGCCCAAAACTAAGCCCATTTACATAAGCGTAAACCATTCAATATAGGCTAACATTCTCCCCCGTTGTTTACCGCTTGATCATCACTTGGGCTCAAGTATGTCAGCATCAGGTTCCTTGTAAGCGCCCACCCATAAACCTGTGCGTATGATCGACCCCACCATGCTAGTGTACTCCTTTACAGCTGGCTCGTACAGTAGTTCAGCTGTAATATGGAAGCCGCTAGCGGTCTATATGTCTTTTTCACCAAACTTCAATAAATCCCTTGGATCAACAATAAGATGATGTCCTTTGTTTAGCCTTGTAATGCTAGTAGCTATTTCACTATCATATGTCCAAAACTTCATTTCATCAAGAGAACCCTCAGGAAATCTCGTGGTGATCGGAATGGACGTCACTTTATCAGTTGGAGGCCACATCACGGTCATCATGGTCTTGTTAGTATGAGGATCACTTACCCCCTTTGCTTTTTTGAGAAATGACTCGGCAGTAGGCATGTTGGGGAATCCTCGTTCAACTTGATTACTCAAATAATTCCAAAAGTTAATGGCATTTGGATCATTGTTCGGATTGTGGAAAGCGGCATTTATCAGATCACTCAAGTCAACCTTTGTCCACGAACCAAAGTCTTTCATCTTCTTGTAATATTATGTGTTACCCGAATTTCGCTTGACCCACCAGATTTCCTTATCAATATCATAACCCCACGATACAACCCCTGAGCGATCGCCATACTTGTCAGAGAAACCCTTTTGAATCTCCATCACGAATTTTTCAGGGTGATCAGAAGATACTACATGTTGATTGGAGTTCTTTCGAATCAACAACTTCCTCTTTATTCTTTCTATTTGCTCAGCTGTCTTTGGTGGAGCGGCCAAGTATTTTTCCAGTGTCACAGAGGTATCAATGTTTGAAGCAGGGCGCATACCAGAACCGCTATCAGTTGGAGCATCTTGATTATCACCAGCTGTTTCTCACCACTATCATCACCACTTTTAAATTCATCTCCAAACTTATGGATAATCTTTTGTTGGAGGTCCTAGTTTAAGGTAGTAAGGCCACCCGTGTTTGCCTGACGCTCCTGAATCTTTGAATCTTTGTCAATATTACTTGCTTCAAGTTCTTGAATTGGTATATCCTTCACCGCCGAGTCTTGTTCGAGTTTAAAAACTCGGCATTGTAAAGATTGTACGTCAACTGGTTCGTCTTCTAGAGCAATCCCCTTGCCTTTGTCTTGTAGGAATTTATCTTGCATGACAAGAATATGAGCAATCTTTTCATATGCACTTGAACTTTCTTGACCAGTCGGGTCAAACGATCCTCATGGTTCATTGGTGGACTGAATATGAGCCTCGAACTCAAACTCTTGCGTGATATCATCAAAGATCTGATCTTGAGTTTGTTGGGCAATAATAGATGGACCTTGATTAGTTTGAGTTTCAACTGTAACAGGCTCAGTAACAGTTGGTTGATTGGTTGGTGTAAGATCACTAGCCAGCACACCCGGTCTCGGATCTTTCTTTCGTCGCTTACGTGGAATGAGATCGGTGGATGGCTCTTATTCAGCATCATCTTCATTATGTGTCACAGTGACTGACAGAGGAGGCTTCAATGTAGTCGACTGGAGCTTCTCTTTAAAGGCTTCAAATTCTTTAACTTGTTCAGCAGTAGGTACAAATTGTGGTACCTTGTGCTCAGTCTCCACACGTTGTGGTGGAGAACTATCAGGCTCATCATCATCAGAAATTGTCTCAGAGGCAGTTTTGGGCCTTTGAGCAGGAATCACATGTTCCTCATCAACAGAGGAACTAGCAGCAGCAATAACAACCTCTGTTTTAGCAAATCATCCAAACTTAACCAGCTGATACTGATAAACCAATTTAGCCCCTTTGATTGTTTCATTAACCCAAAGGTATTAGGATCTATAGCCTTCAAGTCGAGCGTCTCTACATATTTAATCAGGTCAGGATAATGAGAGTCGATAATCATTTATAGAAACCTTGGGTACATTAAGAACATCTCATTCTTCTTACCCTTTGGATTTCTTTTCAACTCATCGAACACGAACTTGGAATAATTGTAGTTCCAATCCATGATCAAAGCAACTACAGCACGCATCTGGGTGTGACTAATCTTGTCAGAATCCCCTTTTCGTCTTGAGACACATGTAAAGAAGGTGTGAATCAAGAACCTCCAGTATGGATGAAACAACTTCTTGATGACCGGAGGGTAGGTTCTTTTGTATCCCATTTTTTGTACAATCTCAGCAACGGCTTTGATAGAATACTCTGTAGGGTAACCAGGTTGGTCAACAAACTGTAACACCTCACGAATGATAGCCTCAGAAATAATAACAGGCTTCTTCTTAACCTTTGACTTAATAACAACAGCTCCCCTAGCACCTCTTTGATTAATTGAAGCATAATTCCAGAAATCAATTTCCATCTTCTTACAAATAACAGGAGTTTCTAGTAAAACGTGAGAGATCCTGCACGTGTTTAGCCCCACTATCATTGATTTGAACTCATTGTGAGCTAGAAGAGGATTAAAGAGGCATCCAACAATATTGTGAGTGTCTAACAACTTCAGAGGTGCTTGATCAGTGTTAGTGCACGGTTTGTGACTGGTGATTTGCAGTTAAAGTATTCAAGGATAAAGTATTTGATAGCTATGGAAAAGGGGGAGTCTGTTAGTGCACGGTTTTGGTGTCCGTAGCGATCGAATAAGTTATAGGCGGTTTAGTCTTTGTATTTAACATATATTGTAAATAGCCTATAAATAGGGAGCTTATGCTCATAATTTAGTAGAGAACTTGTACATAGTTTAAGTTATCCTCTCCATAACTTATTATTCTCTCTAATGTATTTACACTAAATTATCAATAAAGTATTATATTTAAAGTATCGATTTCGTGTTGATGTATCGTATTAGCGGCTAGATCTTGGACTCTATGACGTTCTCTCAATTGGTATTAGAGCAGGAGCTGCTCTCGATGCATCAATAAGGTAAATCTGAGTTTTCGTGTTTTTCGTGTTCTTCGGGTTTTGGTCAGATCTGGAGTAATTTAGTGTGTTATTGGTGTATTTGTTGGTGAATTCGTGTTTATTGATGGAAGAGGGAGCTTCCTGTGTAATTTGGTGTTAAGTTATGGTGTATTAAGTGATTCACCATGGAAGAGCATGTTAACTTTTGATTCGGTTTATGATGATTTAGTGATTGTTAAGTTAATTGGATGATGGATTTGTGTTTAGAATTGAAATCCTCATGTTTCTGTGGATTTTGGTGGTTAATTATGGTGAATTGAAGGTTTCACCATGGAAGAGCATGATATGGGTTGAGTTAATTGATGTTGAATTAATGGTTGTTAAGTTTAATGGTTGATATATTCGGAATCGTGGTGAAAATCCGAGTGTTCGGGTAGATTTTCATGGTTATTTATGGTGTTTTGATGATTTCACCATGGATGAAGTTCAAAAAATCCAGATTCCGGCCAGATCTAGTTTTTCTGGCGATGTAACAGTATTTTCCGGCAAATCACGTTTTTCCGGCGAGCTGTTCAGATCCAACCAACTGATTCGTTAGTTACTGTAGCTAATTCGTTAAGAAAGCTTAACGAATCTACTGTAGCAATTCGTTATGAAATTTTTTAACGAATTAAGGTAATTCGTTAAGTTAATTCGTTAAGGCATATTTAACGAATTAAGAGTTGATTCGCTAAGGTAAACATAGCGAATTAAGGCAATTCGTGAAGCTGATTCGTTAAGTTAAAAGTGACGAATTAATGCAATTTGTTAAGGTACTTCGTTAAGTTATTTCGTGAAGGTGATTCGTTAAGGGATTGATAACGAATTAAGGTGATTCATTAACTGTTATAACGAAGTGAAATCTTCACGAATGGGAGGCCATTCGTGTAACTGTTATAACGAATGGGATGATTATTTATAACGAATTGAGTTGATTCGTTAAGTGTATAACGAATCAGTGAATGGTTGACGAATGGTGGATAATTTATAACGAACTGAGTTAACGAATGGAGATGACGAACTAAGTTAACGAAGTGGAGTGGTTAATCTATAACGAATTAGAGAGGCAATTCGTTAAAAAAAAAAAAAAAAAAAAATTCTTGCACGACCAAAATATATTCACCTAAATATATAACTAGTTATCTTATAGAATTCATATCATGTATAATTGACAAGTTGATCAAAGTACAGGGACCAAAAACATAAACATTGACAATATGAACCCTCTTTTGTAAGTTAGTCCAAATAACATTAATAATAATCCGATTAAAAACATTTTCGGTACAATAAACGAGTTGTAAGTCCAAATAAAGGAGTTTTTGCTCCAACCTTAGGGTTTTGGGTCAACATAAGGAGTTTTCGGTCAATAAAATACGTTTTCGGTCCAATACTGTTCATAAATGACCCTAGACCACCAAGAACAACGAGTTCTCGGGTAAACAGATGGGTTCTCGGTAAAAGTTTGACCGAGAACTCTTGAGATTTTAGTTGATCACAAAGGTTCTTTGGTTGACCATGGGTATTCGTTCAACCAGCACCGAGAACCCATGATCCCGAGATCTCATAGATCATAGTCCTTAAAAACCCTTTGGGTTTCGTCTTGAATTTCCAGTCATATTCCACAAACCCCAAATTGCCATTAACACAAAACCCGCAACTAAAGATAAACTCTTAACAAGTTCAAACACACAATAATCGTTCATCATACACATGTTTTCGAATCACATCTCATAATTCAATTAACCATTAAGCCTAAAACCCTCAATTGCTTTTCAATAGTGGTCCGAAAACATATTTCGATTTATGCTTTTTTACCTTTTAAGACATAAAGAAATCGAGATAACTTTGGTGATCAAAGGTTTAAAGTTTTCGGATTAGGATGATAAGAGGATTAGATGTTTTGCATATTTGAAAGTAATAAACAATAATGCACACAAAAGATGCCTTTTAAACTTCAAAAGGTTACTGAACTAGGCCGAGAACACAATTATTAGAAAAACATTGGGACAATTTGACTGGGACGAGAACATAATTAACTAATATCAGATTTCATGGGCCGAACACCTAAGCCTGATCCATGTTTAAAACGAATTCTTAATGCATTTGTTTCAACATGAGTAAACATGAGGTAAAATTAAAACAAATAAAAACTAAAAACAAAGACAACATAAACTAAAACAAAATAAAGTAATTTAAGCACCCGACCTTCAGTAGTTCAAACATATTTCAGGATCAAATTTCAGTTTCAATAAACGAGCAAGCTTTTATGAAAAGATCTGAACATGGAATGATATATTTAGATGCTTTCACAATGTTTCATTTTCAGCATTATTATGACATAGAGAAATAGGTTGATAGCAGGTATTAGGATACTTAGCATGATTTTCATAGCGTCAATGATACGTATTAGGTTCAATTAGGCATAAAGTTTAGATGGACATCACTTATGGACCTATGATGCATTTTATCTCTTCTTAAAGCGTATTTGGCTTTCCCCAGATCACCCCAATTTGACTCCAACCCCTTAGTACTTGATTAAAGATTTCTTATACACACATTAATTAAAGCTTTAAGGTTGAGCATTGTACTTACATGCCGTCCAGACTTATAGACCTTACATTCAGGGTTTTTGGGACTTATTTAAATGCCCCACCCTTGTAGTTCTAGGTTGACCCTTTAAGCTTTAAAAGATGAATTTTATGACACAATATTATATAATAACATTTTTTAAACAACAACTAAGAAACGTAATATTTTTGGTGATCAAGACACTAACGGGCTCGTGTACGACTGAGTAATTGTTTTTCGGCCTATCATTCTGAGAGATGTATCTAGAGACATGCACACATCTTCAAAATGACTCTCCACAGTAAGTTTAGCAAATTTAGTTTATATTCATTTAACTTTTACGCATCATAAAAAGCTACCATACATATCAATGACTGTTCAAATGCCATTTTAGCCTAGTAACTTCACACGTTAGGCACACAAAGTCAATTTATCTATCATTTTACAAAGGTTGAATCAAATTTTCATTTGAAAATATTTTGAGCTTCTATAAAGCTTTAAACTGAATAATCAAATAACTTCCCAGATAGTTATTTAGAAAAAAAATTAAATTCAGTCGCCCCGGTCACATTCAGTTTCAGGTAAATGGCTATCACGTATGTCTACAAGTAGACAACATGATCAAACATATAAAAACACATGTCCCTCGAACTTAAGTAACTGACACATTTTAAGGGAAAGAATTAAACAAAGCACACAACAGTCGCCCCAGTCATTTTCAGTCTTCAGGTGAATGGCTATCCCGTGTTTCAACAAGTAGATAATATGACCAAATATATACAAGTATATGTCCCTCATACTTAAGTAACCGGCATATATTAAGCGAGAGAGTGCAAAAAAATATTATTATTTTTTTATTTTAAATTTTTTTAAAAACACACGCACTCTTTTTGTATTTTTGAATTTTATGCCCCTAAATTTGTGCAAAAGTTTTAAAAAAAGAAAAAGAAAGAAACTTTTATGTAGAAATTTAACCTAAAAAAGACTCAACCGTCGAAACGAAGCATTTAAAGAAGCCCTACAAGCACATTAAATCTGACTATTCCGACTGGTTTTGTAAATAAGTCCGCCACATTATTATCAGTGTGAACTTGTTCAAGATGAATCAATTTTCGGTCGTAACAGTCTTGAGCAAAATGATTTTTTATGTCAATATGTTTGGTTTTAAAATGCTGAACATGATTTTTAACAATAGAAATAGCAACATCATTATCACAAAATATTGGTGGGTCAAGAAATTTCAAACCGTAATCCACCAATTGGTGTTGCATTCAGATAACCTGTTAATAGCAAGCAAAAGCAACAACGTACTCAGCCTCAGCAGTGGATGTGAACACCGTTTGTTGTTTCTTGCAATGCCATGAAATGAGTCGATAACCCAAGAATTGACATTCAGCAGACGTAGATTTCCTGTCAATATGATTACCTCCATAATTTTTATCAGCAAAAGCATATAAATCAAATTATGAGTTTTTGGGATACCAAAGACCTAGCTTCGGTTGCCCTTTCTGATATCTAAAAATGTGTTTAACATCAATTAAATGAGAAAGTTTAGGATTAGCCTGGAAGCGCGCGCATTGACAGACTGCAAACATGTTGTCTGGACGACTGGCGGTGAGATACATTAGGGATCTGATTATCGATCGATAGACGTTTGATCTACTGAGCTCCCTTCAGGATCAGATGAAAGAAGAGGTTTTTCCGCCATAAGAGTCGCCGCACTCTTAGAATCTTGGAACTCGAAGTTTGCCAACATGTCCTCGACATATTTTCCTTGATGTAGCAAAATTACTATCGAACTCTGACGAACCTATAATCCCAAAAATGTCGTCATCTCCCCCAACAAGCTCGTCTTGAATCTTTTCTTCATTACTTCTTCAAATTCAAAACATAGGTTAGTACTGGTGGAACCGAAAATGATGTCTTCCACATAAATCTGAACCAATATTAGATTTTTTTCAAAGAGCTTTAAAGAACAAATTCTGATGGATTGTTCCTCGCTTGTACCCGTGCCCCATTAGATGAGCCGTCAAAGTTGCATACCATGCCCGAGGAGCTTGATGAAGACCATAGAGGGCTTTGTCTAATTTGTAGACATAAGTAGGATGCTTTGAGTCAACAAAACCTGGTGGCTGATCCACGTAAATCTCATCCTTTACTTCTCCATACAGAAAAACTGTCTTGACATCCATTTGGTAAACGGTGAAGCCCATGTAAGAGGGATATGGCAAGAAAATCTGAATGGCCTCAAGACGAGCCACTAGAGCATACACTTCAATGTAATCTAAACCTTCAACCAGACAAAAACCACGAACCACAAGCCGTGATTTGTTCCGAACGATAACCCCAGTATCATCTTGCTTGTTACGAAAAGCCCATCTTGTATCTAAAGCTTTCTTCCCAACGGGTAACTCAACCAATCTCCAAACCTTAAGTTTCTCAAAATGATTCAATTATTCATGCATAGCGTCCACTCAATTTGGTTATTGCAAAGCTATTTCAACAGACTTAGGTTCAAACTGAAAGATGAAATAAGAAAATAAGCAACTGTTGATGTGTCATGTCTGACTTCTGGTTGACTTCCGGTGTGCAGTTCATATACTTAGGCAACCATTTATATTCGGGTTTTAAAATTTTGTTATTAATAGAAATGGTTGTCTTTGTCTTCGGTTTGCGGACGAAAGACACATTGGACTTTGACATACAGAATGATTTCGATCCAGAGGCCCACTTGGGTCTCATGACTGAAACCGATTTTCCATCACATTTTTTAAACATGTTAGGCTTGGTCTGATGGGAGTTTAACCTATCAGCCTTGTTTCCATTCCAATCACCGTCAAAGGGATTGGCCTTATAATACCTTGATTTAACAAAATTAAATTTATGAAAGGTATCTCAAGGCATATTCCACTGATGATACCCATTCGGTCTCTGAATCCACAATTCTGGTCTTTGCTGAATCTGACCCACCGACAGAACCTCTTCCATTACTTTTCACATATGCTAGGCAGGGTAAGGGTAAAATAACAGAGACACTTGATTCACAACCAGGCCATAACTCCGGAATGTCCTCAGCTCCTCCACCTGCATCCGAGCAATCTACACCCCTAACCGATACATCATTACCCGATACACCTGCATATGACCCTCCTAGTGCACCACTGCCCGATATACCTATTGCTTTTCACAGAAAACCACAACATTGCACTCATTATCCGATTGAGGATTATGTTGCCTACTCTCACCTCTCTATTGAATCTCATGCGTATACCACTACCCTTGATTCCTACCCAATTCCCAGAAATGTGACGATAGCTCTTGCTCATCCAGGATGGAGGCAGGCTATGGAAGACGAAATTTGGGCTCTAAGATCCAATCATACATGGGAACTTGAAACACTTCCAGTGGGGAAACGGATTGTTGGTTTTCGTTGGGTGTTCACGGTCAAACTGCACCCAGATGGCTCTTTACATCGCTTAAAAGCTTGGTTGGTCACCAAAGGGTACTCTCAGGCATACGGCATTGACTATGATGAAACCTTCTCACTGGTTGCTGAAAAGCCATATTTCCGTATTTGCATTGCCCTTGCTGCCATTAATCATTGGCTGTTCCACCAGCTTGATATCAAGAACGCCTTTCTTAATGGTGTTTTTGAGGAGAAGGTGTATATGGAGCAGCCACCGGGGTTCATTGTCGAGGAGGAGGCCTCGAAAGTTTGCAGACCGCGTCGTTCTCTATATGGTCTTAAACAGTCTCCCAGGGTATGGTTTGGTCGATTCTCTAGTGTTATGGGATGACTCGTAGTGCATACGATCATGCTGTGTTTTTTAAGACACCAAAATGGAAAAGAATTATTGTAGGTTTATGTGGATGACATCATAATCACCGGCGATGATGAGGTCAAGATCACCAAACTCAAATAGTTTTTTCAGTCTCAGTTTCAGGTCAGCGACTTAGGTCGATTGATGTATTTCCTTGGCATAAAAGTATCTCGCTCTCCACAAGGAATACTTCTCTAATCACCGGCGATGATGAGGTCAAGATCACCAAACTCAAATAGTTTTCTCAGTCTTAGTTTCAGGTCAGCGACTTAGGTCGATTGAGGTATTTCCTTGGTATAAAAGTATCTCGCTCTCCACAAGGAATACTTCTCTCTCAACGAAAGTATGTCCTTGATATGTTGACAGAATGTGGGTTGCTGGGTTGCAAACCGGTTGATACCCCCAATGCTTTCTACAAAGAAGCTCCTCCCAAAGGAAGGAGATCCGATGAAGGATCCTGAGCGATACAGACGGTTGGTTGGTAAACTTAATTATTTAACTGTCACGTAAACGGATATTTCCTTTACCGTTAGTGTTCTTAGCCAATTCATGGCTGAACGTACACCAGTCACTGGGATGCTGCGCTTCGAGTCTTAAGATATCTCAAGGCCACACCCGGCCTTGGCATCCTATATTCTGATTAGGGTCAATGTTGAGTGGGTGCTTTCACAGAAGAAGGAGATGGTCGGGTATCAGGTTTCTCAGATGCAGATTGGGCAGGTTGTCCAATTTCACGACGATTTACCACTGTATATTGTGTGTTCGTTGGAGGAAATCTTGTATCATGGAAAAGTAAGAAACAACACACAGTATCTAGATCGAGCACTGAATCAGAATATAGAGCCATGGCAGATTTAACATAAGAGATAACATGGATTCGTTGTCTTCTCATAAAACTCGGGGTTACTTCTAAAGACTTGATGTGGTTATACTGTGATAATCAATCAGCTATCCATATAGCCAAGAATCAAGTTTTCCATGAGAGGACGAAACACATTAAGGTTGAATGCCACCTTATCAGAGACCGAGTAGTGGGCACACAAGTAGATCCTCCATCCATTCAACCAATTCATATTAAAACAAACTTTCAACTTGCAAATATTCTCACTAAACCTCTCCGAAAAACTCAGATAGATTTTATTTGTAACAAGTTGGGAATGATTAACATCTATGCACCAACTTAAGGAGGGGTGTTAGTTAGATTATATTAGGGTTTCAACCCATGTAGTTGGTTAAAACCCATGGGCCTATCATTGGTTGTAATTAGAGTTTAGCACTTGTATATATAGATGCTCACTCTCTTTGTAATAATCACTCATTCAATAAACATCTCTTTCACTACCAGCATCATTTCCTTTACACATGTATTAAAAAGTTTTGTATGTTTTCTCTAGCTAGTTTTTTATTGTTTTAATTTTTTTAATAAAATTTACTCAAAATAATTTGATTTTTTCTTGTTAGGTTTGGATACATGAGATTAGTGTTAACTGAGAAATGAGCAAAATTTATTTATCAAGTTGTATGTTATTAACTTTTTTATTTGTAAAAAATAATATGATTTTTTATAAAAGAATGTATACTATCTTTTAATTTAAAAAAAACGCTTTTTAAAAGGAATAAAACAAGTATAAAAAATTATTTTTTTAAAACAAGAAAAATAATGTTCTTTAAACAATTAAAAAAACATTTTTTTAAGTAAGAAAAAATATGTTATTATTAAAGGCTTTTAAATATACATAACAAAGATAAATAGAAAAAAAATGTTAAATAAAAATAGAAAAAAAATGCTTTTATAAAAATTATAATGATAATAAAAGATAACAAAATGACAAAAGAAACAACAAAAAGGTCTAAATCATATTAACGTAAAACTTGAGGGAGGGAGTATGTTTAGTAAAAATGGATGTGATGTGGCTGCGTTTAGTGGCATCCTATATAAACCGAGTTACGGTTAGACATTATAGAGTGTGAATATGATGTAACCGAGTTAGGGTTAATCAAAAGTCAAACCGAGTTAGAGTTTGTGAGTTGAAATCAATTTTTTTGAGTTATATTTTTATTCGCTTACTTCGTGTTTGATTATCGATCCGGGCTTGAACCCAACTACAAATAAGTCTGAAACAAGCAGCGTTTTTTTTCTTAAAAATCATGAACCTAGGGGTATTTCACATGCATATTAATCAATCTAGAAATTGATGTTGTGCCCGTTACGAATCAGCCGATTCAAGTGTATTTCATGTGTATTCAACACGTGTGAGCTTTTGACAACCTTCACCGGGATGGAACTGATTAAAACCTAACCTGGTCCGGTTCTGGTTCCACTGGTTCCAGGTCGGTTCCGGGTACGGCTCCGGAGAGAAATCATATACCTGGTCCTACCCGCGGGTCCGGTACAGGTAGAAACCGGTTTCAGGTCAGGTACACCGGGTTAGGTCCGAAACAGAGTATTTTGTTCACCTCTACTCCTATACATTACATCCTTACATAATAACTATTTAACTTTCTATCAAACCCTTTAAATTTTATTATTTTAACTTGAAAATACAGATACAACAAACACGTCCAAACACCACCCATAGTTTACATTTTTACATTAAACATACGGTCCATGATGAAAATGTTGATGAACCTATTCATTCGTGGAATTAGGACATATAATTCAAATTCTACTCAGAAAGATGCAGCTGATGAATCAGGTGATGATTTCCAGTACAAGTTGTGAAACCATACAGAGTCGGCTTCAACCGAGTATCCATCTTGATTACGATGCCAAGCATAATAAGCGGTTGTTCGGTTCTTAATCTCAAATGTAGCATGCCCGTAGCTCGGTTCCCTATATGCTGAATACTTCGGTTGTGGATCTACCATCCTGCAACGAGAAATATATAAAATAAAAACACGTTTTTTCATCAAAGTGAAATTAAAAATATAAAAGATTCTAAGCCAGAGAAAAGAGGTGGGTCGGGTCGAGTCACAAAACAGGCCAGCACGGTGTTTTATAAAAAGTATCATATGGGTTCCATTTGAACCGAGCTCGTACTGTAACAGGTTGCTTTAGCAAAAAAAAAAAAGAAAAACAAAATTGTTTCAACCACTGCATCTATTTTGTGGCGGCTAGTGGCGACAGATAATGTGCTTGGGTTGGTTTTGGGCTCCAACCGAACAAAAAACCGAAATTTCGGTTTTTGGGTTCTTGAAATTGTTCAGTTCAAAATGGGTTCATCTTGGTTTTACCATTTGGGCTTGAGACTTTTGGGCCAAAAATGGCCCAAAATAGTGAATATGGGCCTCAAATTTTGGTACTTTTTTTTTGTTAATTATGATTAATTGATTTATTACACATTTGGACCTAAAACTTTTGTTATTCATTAATTACTAAAAGAGTGCTCGCGCGATGAAGCGGGAAACTGAAAACACATACTTTGATAATCATGTAACAAATTTTTTCGTGTTTATTATTTTGTTTGGAACTGTGAGATCGTTCACCAGTTTGGTTTCACGGTTGAAACTTGAAACCTAAACTTACCGTACATAATGAAATGCTAATTATTTACTTATTTAGTATGAGATATACTATATTAGACATAGTTAAAACATAGTTAACCAAAGTTTTATTTAATACGAGCAAACTCGTCTATTACAACTTTAATTTAACCAAATTTCCAGTATGGTTTTTTATAATCTTTGTTCTTGTTATGATTTCGTATTCTATTTATTCTAATAAGGTTTATTATTTATGTGAACAAAGTTATCTTTGTTCATAGTATGATTTCGCATTCTATTTATTCTAACAGTATGGTTTTTTATATATTAGTTGATGTTCAGTTCGAAGTGAATGTATATGTAGATTAATAATTCTTATTTTAAATTTTAAACTCAAATTTTTTTTATCAAAGTACAAACTATATCGAAACATAATTGTTGGTAATGGTTCGGTTTAGTTGGGTTTTAATTAGAAAGAGTTTAGTTTCGGTTTTCGATGACAAAAACAACTGTGTAAAGTTGGCTCATGGTTTAATTTAAAAAACCATCAAAAGCAAACCGCAAACACTTTTGCATAACTTTTTTTACTTCGAAAACTTTAGCAATATGATACTCAAATTAAAGATAATAAAATGCTCATTTTTATGATGCCATTTATTTTAAAAAAATATTAACGTACGAAAAGTTATGACCATTTAAAAATCGTGGGGGTAGTTGGGTTAAAAGTGAAAATAAAATAATATATAAGTAAAAGACTAATTTTAGGGGATGAAACTTGTAATTATTTTGAAAAATTGCAAATGCACGTTATATTTAAGGTTACAATGACATTTTTGCCCCTAATTCATGTTGTACCTCATGCATTACATGTTGTAAATTACTTAAAAAGAGCGTCTTAGTTTGCCCATCAATGGTATATTATATATAGTATAGATAAATAACTTAAAATCAGCTTTTTCGGTTTGGTTCAGTTCCAATCGCTTCAGTTCAGGTTTTCGGCTTTTAGTTGATGTAAAACCTGAAACCGAACCAAACAATCAGTTTTTAACTGCCACGTGCAAAATTAAGCAATCACATACTCATATAGCAATCCTTCTTGGTTTCCTCCATCACCAACGGTTATGTAAACAGGAGCAGATTCATCATATCTAGGAGTACACAACCCGTTCTCAATATCGTAAGCAATATTCGACACCCGTTCCTGCGATATTAAAAAAAGTCAAAAAAGTCAAATAACACACCGGTTTACATTTATCTTCGACAATTACTCACCGTTCGCTCGTACGCATGAACGTGTCCTGAAAAGACGACATCAACCTTGTACTGAACAAAATATTGTTCATACATCACTCTCATAGTTTCACCTTCCATATAATGATGCAAGTAACTACTATATAATGGACAATGCATAATCACAATTAACCATGGTGTCTCGGTTCTGTTCACTTTCGGTAGCTCTTTTATGAGCCATTTATATTGAGGCGTGTACATTCCTGCAAAAAAGACGGAAATTTGGTTAATTCTTTTTAATAAATGATTTGACAACAATCTGTTATTGGAAATCAAGATATTCTTGTAAATAGATATATAATATGAAGAATCAGATAATCAAGTTGAACAAAAATTTGTTTGTTACTGTAACTTCAGTCTTAGAACAGCTCGAATCGTAAACACGAGTACACAACATGAACATAACAAGAAATTCGCAGGTTTTGGTTAGTATAAATGGTTTCGGGCCAGTTTCAGGTCGACCCATGAACATTTTTGACTAAATCGGTTGGGTTTGGGTTGCTGTTTGTTTTTTTTAACTTACTTTAAAATGTGTTTTTGTCACAACTTAAATTAGCTGAGTATTTTATGTCAAATCATTAAAACTAAAAGAGAAATTGATATCAACTCTTGTAATCTAAGCATAAATGTTTTACATGCATATATATTTGTTGGTGTGAATATTAACATTTAAAGAATTAAAATTGGAAAAATAAATATCGACTAACGGATTGTGTTAGTGTCAACCCGCGAATACTCATGTCGTGTTCTGGTTCACATTTCTTCACACTATTTTCGGGCCCATGTTCGCATTTCGTGTCAGACCCGACAAACCACAAACGCGACCCGTTTAGCACCCTTAAACTCCAAATAGCCCCTTAGCCTTACCATAAGCTGAGTAAGATGACATCACGATTATGTACGCAGAAGCTCGTTTAATCGAGTACCAAAGAGGAGATGTACTCCCAGAATCTTCGTATGGCACATAATACCTATGTGTATAAGGTTTAAACGGTTCACCTTCACCCTACAAATAAAAATGGAAATTAAAATAAATAATAACTCAAAAATAATAATATATGCGTCAAATTAATTACATATTCAGGAAGAAAATCGATTTCATGATTTCCAGCACTCCAAATCCATGGTTGATAAGCCACACTTCTTTCAACAAACCGTCCCCATGAATCCCACCTGTTATTGTCATGCAACGGGTATGCATCCGCATATGACAGGTCACCAACAAAAAGCACAGCCTGCCCTTTTGCCGGGTTTGACTCGTAATGAGTCAAAGTTCGGTTTGAGTCAAACGTCTGACCAAGATCACCTTAAGATACAAGAAAGAAGTAAGCATTCCATTTAACTTATCAGTCATACTATTAAGCAAACAAGCTTATAAGCATTAGATACAATCATACAATACCTATAAGACCAAAAGTATAAGGAACATCGGGGCCCACTTCAGGGGGCGTGGTAAACCAGAACTTTCGAGTCGTGTTTCCGGTTCCGACTTGGTAAAAATACTTTGTATTATACTGCAAAATTTGAATAATGATGCTAATCAGACCACTTTGACAGTGTTATTGATTGTAAATTAGAGGTGGTAAGTTCAACCCGTTTACCTATATATAGGTCGATCAGGGTTGTGTTTAATTTCAGACGGGTCAAATAAAATCAGCGAACGAGGAAGGGATCCAATAATTTTGTATTTAGAATCAGAATTAAAGTGTATTTTCAAATATGTGTTAACCCGAACTCGCTTTGAACATTTAAAAAAGCAAGGAGTTTAGTTACCTGAAGATTGTTGATGGTGCAGTGATGGATGTAGGGTGAGGTGTAATTGTAGTACTTGTAGGTGAGAAAAGTTCCCACTGCGTGGTTTTTGAGATTAGTATTCTCAGCCCAGTAAGTTACTTTACTTGAACCGGGTTCGTTTGGGGTAACCCAAGAAATAATCACTCCTCTCCCTTGGTGATCCCCTTGTGTAATGTGAACCTTCAATATATTTTTGATTAAAAAGCATTAGGTTAGGGATAATGTGAATTGGAAAGATATGTAGAAATTCAAATCATATCAAAGGGAGATCATCATCACAAGTATACTTATAATGTGATAATAATAATCAGATCAGGATCTATCTCAACCTAACTTCAAATCGTTGACCTGCAAATGCTTAAATATAATTAAGAACCTGTTGAGGAGCATTATAGCCAGGAGGAAGTGCAAAGACATCGCTGTTCAAGGGCATATCAGCACTGATATCATTACTTGCTCTGGTGTAACTGCTACTGACTCCTCCATTGCAGGATCTCAGAAGACCTCCTCCTCCTCCTCCTATTATTATTAATATCAAAGACGCCGCAGCGAAGAGAGAAACTGATCCGACTCGGAGGCAACTGGTAGCAGCCATGTTACTTTACTTATCTGATCCACCAATTTAAATAGCGGGAGGGAATTTTGCGATCTGGCAGTCTCGGTGTGCGCGTTCGTATAATAAAACTCATTCGTCGTTATATGGTCAAGTGGCGGACACGTGCGTCTCTATTTTGGATAACACACAAATACACCTTTGCATCAAACTTTACTTCTAACTAAGGGTTCGTCAGTTAATCGCTTTATAGCCTAGTGATATCTTGGTAGTGGAATAAGGTTTTGGGACTACAAGGTTCTGGGTTCGAATCCCACAAGTGGGTTTTCCCAAGATTTATTGGGTTTCCTCCTGAATTGGTAGTGATGATACTCCAGTGATCTGTGAGTAATCCTAATTTACCGTTCAAAAAAAACTAAGAGTTCACCAAAAATCCGGATCCAAACTATTCGGATAACTGGATTTCCATATTCGGATTCGGATAGTTATTTTGAAAATTTCCGGATTGTTCAGATATCCGAACTATTTGAAAGTTAAATTTAATTATTTTATTTATTTATTATGTTTGTATAAATGATGAAGACCCTAAAATGCCTTTACTATTAACATTTCACACAAGTAGATTGACGGCCGCCACCATCACAAATCTATAGCTGCTCAATTCATTTAACCATGGCTCAGCTCTCAACTCCAATCTCAGTTCCAATCTCAGTTCTAATTTAATCTCCGACCGGTGCCCTTACAATATCTCTGACTTGTAATTTTAAATTACTGAAGTTGTGGCTTCTGAAACCCCTAGAGTCCAGATTGCTTGTAATCTGTAACCGTCGGCCATTCAATCGTTTAAGCATTTCTCACATTATGCTTGTATTGTGCTTGGTTTTATTGTTAATGTTTCTATTGGATTCAAGTTCATTTAAAGACAATGGACATACTGAAAAAGAAATAAATGGGAAGAACAAGAACAAGTTCGTATTCTGTTTGTTCAATTTGGGTTTAAAGAAAATGGATATGAAGGTTAAGAAGAGGAAATTGTTTTCTTTTACTTTTATTTTCTAAGATTTTCATATATCCGTTTAACTATCTGAACAAATATAAGAAATTTCGGATATATTCGAACTTCGGATAGTGAAATCCACTATCCGAAATGTTCGGATATCCGAAACAGATATCCGACTTTGAACACCCCTACATCTAACAATACAATTTACTAGTTAAATATCCCCATGTATTTATTTGTGTTAATAGATTCATAATAGGGAAAATTCCCGGAATAAGTGTTTATGAAAATAAATTTCAAGTTTTAGGTGTCATTTACAAGAAATTCCAGAAATATGTATTATAAATGCTTATTTTGGTAATTTAACTACTAATAAACAACTTATTATCAAGGAAGTTTCCCAAAATAAGCATTTATGAAAACAAATTTAAAGTTTTAGGTGTTATTACAAGAAATTCCCAAAACAAGTTGGTTTCTTTGTGATTGGTGTATGTTTGAAAATGTCCATGTGTCGAAGGGATATTCGATATGTTCCGAATGCAACCGTCATAATAGAGATCATGGTGCCATTTTGTGCGGGGACCACCTTTTAGTACTTTTGGTCTCCTTCGCGTACTTGTCACGACATATCGTGCACCTCTGCTATATAGATGATTTCTCTTCGTTGCTGTTTCTTTATGCACAACTCTGATATTAATGGTGGTCCAGGTTGTACCTTCTTTTCCACAAGTTCTTGCATGTTTCCGTCTAGATACACGCATGTGGATGCGTTCCTTTTATCATTTTCCCCTCGTGACGTTGGGCTTCCTCTGGATTCAGATTCATGTTGGGCTCGGATTCGATACTATATCTCTTCAGTACTATATTAACGAACAAATATGTTATTTTTTGACAATTAAACCCATTGATAGACAAATATAATAAATGAACCATTAATTATGAAAATTTTATTAAATAATCTTATGTTAAATAACTTTTTTATAAGTTTTTTTTAAAGAAATTACTAAACCCGATGACAAAATAATGGTTCAATTAATCAGTTAGAGATTAGCTTAGATAATGAATCAGTGAATAGCTCACGTACTAAATTAAATGACCTAGTTAAAATCTAAAACCTAATTATCATTTAAGTTAAATCAGAATTTAAACAAAGAAAATGTTAATCATCGACCTACCAATTAATTGTGTGACTCTGTGACTTTTAGCATTCCCCTCTGTTCGTTCGATCGAGTCTATTCCTCCTCGATGCAAGATAGAAAACAACAATCTAAATCATATCATGACCCCGACATGTAACAATCTGTAACATCCTACTTTTGATAATAATAAATATAAGAAATTTCATTTACTTAAGGGTGTGTTAATATTTAGTTATGAGTAAATAAAATAATAGAGTGTGGGTTTGGTCAATAAAAGATGGAATAAGGGATGGAGATGGGCATTTGGTCCATAGGCCTAAGGGTATATAAAACCCTTAAACCTCCCTAAAATCCTAAAACCTTCATTTCCATCTTCTAGCCTCCATAACACACTCAAAAACACACACAAACACTCCTCTCCATTTCGGATCAGACCACGTATCAAGCCAAACCGTAGTTAGAAGTAAACCCCCCCCCCCCCCCCCCCCTCAAAAAAAAAAAAAGATACTTTTTAGATTAAAGGTTATGTTTTTAAGGTTGGTTTGCCCTAAGTTTGATACTATGGCAAATCGGGCATTTTTACACAAGAAAAATATTAACTTGACATTAGAATATGAACCTATGGGTTGGGTTCATTCGACTCGTTGGTTAAGTTTGGCTCGTGTAGTATTTTAGATCTAGCTAAATCGGGGTTTAAAATCGGTAAAGGTTTAAACTTTATTGCAAAACAAACTAGATTTTGGACGAGTGTAGAAACGTAATGGTTAAAAGATGGTGTATTAGTAAAATAACGCTAATAATAATAATAATAATAATAATAATAATAATAATAATAATTAATAGCAGCAGCAACGGCGTCGAAAAAGAAATAAAGAAAGAAAAAAGTATCAGATTCGAATCGAATCCATTCGATTCGATTAGAATGAATCCCATTCGACTAGAATGAAGCCCTTTCGATTAGAATGAAGCCTATTCGATTAGAATGAGATCCATTCGATTCGATTAGGATCCAGCTCGACCCCAGCCAGGGGCTCTGCCCCTTGGACCCCGCTGGGGCTGCTGCCCCTAGACCCCGCTGCTAGGGGAGTTGCCCCCGGACCCCCGTTCGTTGAGGGTTATATTAAACTTGAAATATGATATGGGTAAGGATAGTTAATTGATACGTGTAATTGTTATATAGTTAGTCGTGCCCTGTTAATGAAAGGAGTTACCATTAACTCTGAAGGGAACCGAGCTCAGATGAGTTTCTAGCCCCTTTTCCTTGTTATGTTTTTGGGGATGTATGCATACTCGATGTGGTTAGTTAATACACTTACCTTAAGTGGTAAGTGTATGATATGTGATTGTTTTATGTATGATGTATGAATGATATATGTATGCTATAAGAGAGATTGGGAGTATGTATGAACGTTTATAAAAATAAATATAAACAAAGGTATGGTATGGTTATATGGAAAGAAGGGAACCGGGCACTAATAATACTCGAGGAAGAAGAGAACCAGACCCTAATAATATCTAAGGCTAAAAGGCAACCGGGGCCTAATAATACTCAAGGAAGTAGGGCGTAATGCTCTTTAAAACGTATAAGTATGTATGTAAAGTAAAATAACATATGCAAATATGAAAGTACGAAAGTATGACAGTAAGAATGAAGGTATATACTTATGTATGTACGAATGAAAGTAAAGAAGGTTAATTATATAGTATATGAACATATTGTATGTTGCCTGATTAACTAGAACTCGCTCAGCGTAGCTGACTTTTAGTGTGCACGCAGGTAAATAGGGTAAGGCAGCTAACTTGAATGAAGACACATGTCATTGGACTAAAGAAGCTGACATCTTTAGAAGAATGTGTGATGTTTTAATATGACATTTTTATATTATGTTTAAAGACAAAACTTTGTTAATTATGGAAAGATTTGAATGATATGTAATATATGGTTGAAGTTTTATATTCCGCGAAAAGTTTTAATTCACTCTGATATTTAGAACTGTGTTTATGAGTAAATCCAACACAAAAGTAAGGCATGAGGATTGGGCCTTACACAATCAGTGGCAATTCATATTTAATTGAGAAACTAATTCTGAATCCCACTTAAAAGTTTATAACCTGAATCTAATATTTCGTCAATTTTCGGACCTGACAACCTGATCCGTTTATTTTTTTTTTATTATTTTATCTGAATCTTCGTTACAAAATAAAAAGGAAGAATTATTATTGTTTGCTTTGTATTTATAACAATTATTTATTCTGTGTCACTCGAATCTATTTTTGTTCAAAATCGAAGCGTTTGAGTATTGAAAACTGTATATTAGCCCCTTAACTATGTTTTTCCATCTAACTCTAGGGACCAAATTGCAAAAAAATTTAATATATATATATATATATATATTACTTCTTTTTCCCGCCGACCACAAACACCCCCCCCCCCCCGCCATATATTTTATCCATAAAACTAGCCGTAAATCACGGGGATTAGTCACGTTTACACGTTAATTGATCAAAAGCGCGTCCAAATCATACTATAATTGTGTTAATTAACAGCTAATTGACGAGAATTATGCGTTAACTCGAGCCACTTCTACCATGATCTTATTCCACCATATATACTCGCCCATAATGCAATTAATTTGAACCACACACTCCTCTCTCCAATCCAATCAAACCTTTAAATCAATTGCAACAAACAAAATCATTTCAGGTCATTTTGAGTTCAAGTTCTTAGCCGTAAACCTAATACCCCATCCTCCTTCGATTCCTACTCGTACAAGGTAATTATAATATGGGTTATGTTTGGATTTGATTGCTCGTCAAAACCCCTCTGTCAATTTTAATCGAAGAAGGGTATAAGATCGTCAATTTTGGGGTTTGTTAAATTTAGGGTTTATAAGTTTTGGAGATTAATTCACTTTAGCCTATAAATTGAATTTTTTCATGATATAAATAGGTTAGACACCTGCCCAGTGGCAATTTTTTTCATCAATGGTTAAGATGGAAAGATTGAATAATTGGAGGAGTGTTTTATTTTAAAGGCTTAGAGTAATGTGTTAAAGGGTAGTTTCTTCATAGTAGATATGATAACATGCAGGATGTCAACTGAATATATTTGGAAGCTCCTAGTTTTATGCAATCATTCTCTCAATATTCCAAAAAATTGTTTAAATTCTAAAATCTTTTTTATTTTTTTCCATCATCACAAAACAAATAACACTTTCAATTGGGTTTCTAATTGCCGGCCTAAACAACAACAGACGCCGACGCATGTGAGTTCACATGAAATTGATTTGTGTGTCATTATATTGGATGGTGTGTGATGATCGGGCGTTATTCTAACCGTTGGCTAGTATCTTGTTTAACTAGTTGAAGTTCGATAAATTTTCAGTTGGGTTTGTGATGTGTTTTTAATCTGAATTACAGTTCAATGATAATGGAGAAGAAGAAGTCTCCTTCGATGGTAGAAAACACACAAGCTTTTGAATGTTTCTATGTTTTTGTGCTATTCAACAAAGTGTTTTTTTAGGTGGTATACGGTCTGGTGTTACAATGATTCTACGGGCCTCGATTGATTCAACAGTGTGTTGTTTTTTTTATTATCCTTGTGTTTTTGTTTAGTATACTTGTTGATGTGTTTCAGAATGATTTTTTGTTTAGGTTGTTGATGTGTTTGTTAGGTTATTGTGTTGGTGTGTTGTTGTTTTTCATTTAAATGTATTCTTGTAAAAGTTATGTTATGTTATTTTTTAAATGTTTGTTTTAGGTGGTGTGTTTTATTATAGAGTTGTGTTTATTTTTGTTTGAAGAATATAACAAATTGTTGTTTTAATTTTGATTATGATTTAGAACTAAATAAGATATTTATAAGAGATGGTAATGGACAGCGATGATGGCTGGTTGATTAGCAAAAAATAGGGATAATATTATTATTTTTAATTTCATTCCATAATAAAAAAAATTTCAATGATTACCATCCTACCTTTACTTGATATATTAAATCTAACAGTCTATAACTCTTCTAAAAATTTTTAGAAAAAACTTACTTTTTATTATAACCTTGCTATATATATATACATATATATATGTATATATGTATATATGTATACGAGAGAGAGCTTGATTTTAACAGATTCGAATCAATTCATATTGTATATAAACGGATCTAGTTCTTGATATGTTGTATGTGATTGAATGATTAAGTGAACGAAGTGTGTGTGTGTTGAGAGGGAAATTCGGCAGAGTAACGACACACTGAAATAATAATAAACACACATGTTAAATAACGTTTCAGGATACAACTATATATAGAAGACGAAGTCCATTCGTTATAAAAGTCATAACGAATGGGACTCATTCGTCTTAATTCCCTACTTTAAATTAACAGTATAGCGAATGACTCATTCTCTATACCTCATTCGTTAACATTTCATAACGAATGATACTATACTAATAATGATTAGGCTCATTCGTTAAACATCCTTAACGAATGGCCATTAAACATAAAGTATGAGTTCATTCGTTAAACGTCCTTAACGAATGAACACGTAAACATAACATATGGACTGGTGAAAGACCATAATTCCCTTTTACATTTATATAAGTAAATTACAATCAATACAAAGATCGAGACGACTAAAACAATGTACTAACAATGTAAACTAATTCTTCAATTCTGTACCGAGTACTACCACGGCTTCACCGGTGCGGTTGTAGTAATACCTCCTGTTGAATGTCTTGTAAAGACTCCGTAGAAACGTCTTTATAGACATTCTTTTCATCGTTCGTGGCGGCTTCACTTTCAATACCAGCTTCCTCCACCTGTTTCGGATCGATCTCGTCGATATACTTTCTTGTTAGAACCTGTGGCTTGAAAAAGTTAAAACCATGATTAACCTCAAACAACAGATGTTGATGGAACCATCCTGGCATTTGATTGCCATCTCGATTCACAAATGACCGGTTAGATAGTGTTCGTACATCCCACCTCGGCAAGGTGAGAACATCGGTGATGTATTGGTAGTACTGAACACCGTGCTCCCACTTAATTATACAAACCTTAAGATTAGAATCATAGAGCCTCGATACAATATCACCTTTGACAGTTTTCACAGCTTTGAACGTCGTCATTTGGTGAGTCGTTGCACGCGCTTTGACTTCTTTCTGGTTTTCTTTATCATCATACAAATAAACCTCAATAAGATTAGAAAGATGGGCTTTGTCGCGTACCTCAAACATGCCCTCGAAAGCAGGATCTTTTGAATATGCAGAATCTTTCAAACCCGATCCACATTCTGATACTTTCTCATTCTTCTTCTTGTTATTCTCGACATGCTCTTCAGCAGCCTGTACATGTTCTTTCGTGAAGAATGGAATACCCTGATCAACGGTGGTACGAGTATATAAATCAGGATACTCCTCTGCTGTCACATCTTCTACCTCGACTTCTTCATTAATAAATGACGTATCCCAGGATGGAATACTCGTGTAAAATCTAACCTCGTCATCATCTATCACTTCGACATCCTCCTCATTCTCCAACACGTCCAATTCTTCATCATTCTGACCCATCAGCAACGAAATCTGATCTCGAGATAAGGCATAGTCCACAAACTCTCTTCCTCGATCTCTACACCGCTACCTTTGTGAACTCTCCTCTTCTTGGGTTGTTTAGTCATGGTTGCTTTACCCATTTATTTGCGTTAAGCAGCTGTAGAACTTGCTGCCTTCAACAGTTTTACCACCACCATCTATGTAAGACCCCCAAACCCGGGAGTCATAAAGTTGGTAATCATCCCAAACAAATTCAAATATAAGTGACAGACCAGTTTCATATAATTCAAAAATTCACATAGAGTATTCTTGCAGCGGAAAAATTAACAAAACATCCAAACACTATTCTTAAGACGAGAAAGGTAGTTTATAATTGTCTTAATTATTAAAATAATAAGGAGCATCGACTAGAACTGCCTCAGGACCTTGGGTAGTCTTGAGCACATCCAAGCAGTAATCTTATCCACAGTCAACCTGAAATCAATCTAACATACACGCAAAGTCAGCTTGAGTTGAGTGAGTTCATGTTTTTATAAATGAAATATGTCAAAGAACAGCTAAGATATTTAACATTCGTCTTCCATAAAAATAAATAAATAAATGAATAACTTTCCTCCATTAAGCACGTAACACAGGTCACATCCTCTCAAGTCCAAAACACAAGGTCAAGGACCTAAATAAACATACACCCAAGGATTTGAAAACATCCTTTCGCCCCAAGGATAGTCAAAGTATCCCGGGACACATCCACCTTAACCCCAAACAGGGGAATTAAGAAAAATTATAACATCCATTCGACCCGGTCACGGCTTAAAAAAAACATCCTCGTGGTGGCCACACTACATACCACCGACCCGTGCATCACTGCTTGTACTCTCAAAACCATATTCACAACATCCATCAAATTCTTCATCTCCCAATTTGCCCTTCCACTGTCACTTTCTTCTCCGACACCGGAATCAGATAAAACAAACATAAGTCATGTAAACTTCCAAGCACATATAGCAAATATCTATGCAATATCATCAAATGGTTCAAAAGGGTAAAATTATCATAAAATATCTATGCTAGCCCAAAACATTTAAAAATTCAATAAGGGGCATCATGACATCACCTGAAATGGATCACACAAATATCACAACTGGATCCTCTAGCTAATCACTCACATTTCACAAGCCTGTTAAGTTAAAACACACAACAATCACTAATTAGACCGCAACGACTCGCTAACTCTACGAGACATCCTAACGGGATTGGACTGACCCATAGCCTCACCCAACATTCATATTCAACTACATCAGCCCAGAAGTCCATAAATTACCCAAAACTCCCCTTCCAATATAATCACCACCAATGGTTCCCAAACTATGCCCGTCTTACATTAATTGTGTCGAATTCGCGTGTTAACAAACCGATTAACCAACCACCAACCAAACCAGCCCCATTTTGATAAAATTTGAAATTATTACAGACTACCCATTAATATTTAACCACCCAAGTTGATGGGGTTTGAAATCTCATCATTTTCCACATTAATTAACAATTAATCAATTTTACGCGCTCTTACAAACCAATTAAGGAATCACCAACCAAACCAGCCCCTATAACCAAAAAAATAATATTCATAATGTTCTTACACTAACATAAGACCCCTCAAACCGATTGGGCTGGAAATTCCTTCAAATAATACCCGAATGATAACAATTAACGATTTCAACATTAAAGAACCCTAGAATTCGATTTTTATCAATTGACCTATGAAAACAACTCCAATGGTCATGAAATTTTAGGTATGATATATAGACATACCTGGGAATTATTTGACACCAAAAACTTCAACTTTTTACCTCGGGAAGGTGCCAATTGATATCAATCTGAATATGTCTCTTGAACGACCTCT